>NC_091484.1:62111213-62262728 GCF_947461875.1 Haliaeetus albicilla | reverse complement strand
TCAAAAATGCAGCCCCTCTGTCAGCGCAGCTTGTCAGCATGCAAAAATACCATCAAACCCCACCAGCTCTGGTGGGAGCAAGAAGCAAGGATGGCCAGTGGGCTCCTGGGACCTCTGGGTCAGCAGCAATTTTATCTCTGGTTTCAGCATGGTCAGGATTTCAGCCACCAACTGAATTAGACAGGTTGTAGGAACTGGAGTTAGCTCCAAAGCACTTCCACTTGCAACTATTTTTTTAACATCATCTTCTGACATACAGATCTAGAGGAAAGCACTACCCCGTGCTGCGGTGTGCCAGGATGCTCGGAGGTGCTGCAGCCCAGCCCTGCATAGCTGCCCATGGTACTTGCAGCAAAAGACTTGGCTGGAGGTGGTAAGACTGCAAGCAGACATCATCTCAGCCCAGCACAGTATCCTCACATCCACTTGCCTTGACTTTTAAAAAACCTTCACAGGCTTAATTTGTATTGAAGCAGAATTGAGAAATAAAAGCACCAGGAACCTCTCTGCTCTTTGTTAGTGCCCACCAAAATTAAGCTGCCTCCTACACTTCAGCTGTTCCTTCTTAGTGGCCAATTAATGCCTGAAATATGAAAGCTTGACTTCGTGCCCTGCTATAATCTCCCTGACTCATTCTTCCTCAAACCAGTTCAGGTACCTGTGCTTTAAGCTTTTCTTTTTTAAGCTACATTATGTAAAATATCCTCTACAGAAAAATAAATGTTTCCAGGCAGAAAGTTACCTACAAAGTACAACTAAGATTTCTTTTATTCACAGCTTTGTAGGTTTAATTCCACATTGCTATTCATCTCTGACATGTGCTTTGTTGATAAAAATATTATCTTTATAGACATATGGCAGCAAAAATTGGATGAAGTCAAAGTATGATATAGGTATAAACATGAGAGGAAAAAGAAGTAAAAGAAAATGAGTTACTGAAGAGAAACACAGACTCATGCATTAGAACCACATAAGAAAATAAGATGAGAGGAACAGTTTTATCTAAAGAATTTATAAATATTGATTATTAAAATGCTTAGATGGAAATATGTGACTAGGAAAAAATTAAGAATCACTATAATCATACATAAAATGCTCTTTAATTGTATCAGCAGCTTTCTCTGGCTAGCTACTAATGAAGGGTAAAGTACATCCCAACTGCTACCAATGTATTATTAGTCTGTTTACAAATTTAACAATTCAATTGTACAGTCCTGAGTCAGCTTGTCTCTTTTTATAAATAATGACATCCAAGGTGAGAATGAAACAAAACATTTCAGGTTGTTAAATTAGCCACTGGGGCAAAAATTATAAGGTCTCCTGAATACAACTGAGGTACAGAGAAATTACAGGAAAGACTAACAAAGAAATCCATCTTCTTAATGATGGCAGTCACTTTTACATTTAGTGGCCTCCCCACATGGGTACCAGTATGTCAGGTAAATCCTTCAGCCCTTCTAGGTCAGTGGAGCTCTGTGTTATTGATGTCTGATGTCTACAGCAGCTTTCTGTCCCTTCCCCTGTCAAATTCAGGTTTCTGTTAAGCAGTCAAACCTGCTACTCACTAGAGGTCTGATTCTTGTAAGAACAACCAGATTGCAACTGTGTAATGTAGAAAATAACTGCCTACTCCGGAAACATCATCCTTTTCACGGAGGAAACCTGATCAAGATCAGAATGCTGCATGGATATCGGAGAAATCCTGCAATCCTTAACAATAGATGGGAGTTTTACTGCTGACTGCTGCAAGGCTGGGATTTCATCTAGCAGCTGGACTGCGGAATCCCTTCCCATAGCCAGGGTGCCACAACTTGGAATATTGTAATTTCTCATGTAAAAGACAGATCTTTGCTTGGTACCTCTTTTTCCCCCTTCTGAATTGAAACTCTTGTAGTCAATAAAAATTGCTCATTTTCCATGTCATAGACCAGCAATTGATCTATAAGTTTAAAATATCCAGCCTACTGTAAGGACTGCACCTTCACTCTTTCTGTACAAATATAAGTTGTCCTTGGCTGCAGGAAAGCCAAAGATTTTAATCTGTATGAAATAAATCTCTGTGTACCTAACTCTTCTCTGCCCCTCTAACTTGGCTCCTAGTCTGAAGCAAGGCCTCTTTTATGAGGCCTTGAAGAGGCACCTACCTTTCTTTGTGAGCTATATGAGGAACTTGGGCATTTAGGTAGCTAAATTTCAAAAAGCTGGAATTATCATATCAGAGTGGTCAAACCACACTGCTGTTTGGTACTTAGCTGTTTTACCCTGAAAATACTGCTTGCAAGCAGAAGACTTTTGGAAACCATTACATGTATGGCTTGGGTAGGGCATCTGGCTCCAAATTAAAGACCCTGTACTCTCTCATGCTGCCCAGAAGCAGAGACAGCATCGTGCCAATTCCTTCACTGCTTCAGAGCACCATAAGAGAGGGAAGACGTCCCCACAAAAGGCAACTGCTGGACTACGTAGCACCTGGTAGGTGTCTCAGACAGCTGAAGAGACTATTGCAAGCCCCGGTGCGATGGGAAAAACAGGCCAGCTCTAAAACAAAAGCACTTGCCAGAGCCGAAGGGCCAGCACATGACACCTTCCATTTCCCTCCATGCCCAAGTGCTGCAAATATGCTCACACAGAAATTGCTCTCATTTGTCTCGGTGCACAGTATAAAAACACTTTAGGGTCTGCAGTTGTGAGGGGAGGACTTTTTCTTCCTTGGTAAATGAGTGTTCTCAGCATAACGTGATGTTGCAGTGTTTTTTATGTGATATGAGCTTTTCTTCCTTCTACTCCTTTGGCCAAATTTTTGAAAACACTCTCAATGGAAGATACCTGCAGAAAATCAGACATCTTCCCCCACTTGCCCTTTTCCCCATTTAGTAGAAAAAAATTACAGTAAGTTAAAAACACATTAACGAGCGGCAGTACCCATGGGAGCATCTGCTGCCCTCTGAGCTGCCCTGTCTCCTGCCAGCGGTTGTGTCTGCGCTGTGCATTTCAGCTTTCGCCTCTGACCTCTTCCAGTGTCTGATAAGAAGTTTTGACATTAACCAACAGCACTTGATTAGTTTTCTCTCATTTCTTTTCAACTTCAAAGAGCTGGGTCTGGTACCCAGTGGTCTGAGTGGAGGGAAGGCTGCATGGTCACACGATGCTTCACCAGTTCACAAAATCCACCATTTCATGTGGGATGGCTGCCAGGCTGCCTCTGCCTCTACAAATATGCCTTCAAGGTAAATGTCGCAAGGAGTGAGAAACGAATTTATGACTTGATGAGACTGAAATGAGTGAATTTACACACACGGTAACTCTGCGTTGGTAGAAGTTTTTATTGAAGACCCACATTTCCAGACTGAGGGCGTGCATGAGGAAAAGCCGCATCCATCACGGAGTGCTCCGGACTCATCTCTTGTTGCTGTGCAGTGGGTGGTGGGTGGCCAGGTTTAAACTGCTTCTTCTCCCCACACCTTTGCCTTACCCTCACCGACTTGCCACAGGAAAAACAGTACAGAACGAGAGCGCTGACTCACTTTACTGTAATTAATGCGCAAACGCGGTGCCGTCAGGAGGCAGTGCGAGGCTGCCTCAGTCTCCAGCTGCCTCATGGCTGGCTGTGACCGACTCTTTCCCCAGGGCTTGGCAAGTGTGTGGGGTGAAGGAAAAACTCCTCCAGAAATGAAGTGAGGTCTGGGGGGAGAAAAGAGCCAGGTGGGCTCTAAATGTAACTTGGATCAAATCAACTTCAGTCAATCACCTAGTTATGCTGGACAGAAGTGTAGTTACAATCTGAACAGGTTTGAGATACTTAATTTCTGTGTTTTTAAGCTGAAGATATGACATCAATTTTGAAATAACAGTTTCTGTTGAAAATCTCACCTGCGTTAAAAAAATAACAGGTTTAAGAGGCTAAATAATCCCCAAAGAAAGCACATTAGTTTAAACATAATTTGGTTGACCAGAAATTAAATTGTGGAGGGACACGTACATAGCTTTTCTTTCCACAAAAAAAAAATTCATTTCAGGTCAACCTGAGTAGATTTTTTAAAAAATCTTTTTTTCACCATTGAACTGAAAAATCCATTATTCCTCTTCCAAGTCTCTTCATTTTTATTTCTTTATTTTCGCCTCCATTTTTTTTTAAGGTAAATATGCTTTCTTAGTTGGACTGCCAGAATATAGTAGCTGTTACGCAGCTTCTGGTGCCTATTTTAATCCCCTCATGCATACAAACTGAATATTTACTTCCACAAATATCTGCAGGTCAGGATCCATTTTTTTTTTTTTTTATCCTGTAGACCTTTGTAACGGTTCGGCAACACCTTACCTGTCTAGAAAGCAGATGAACACCCATCACTGGCCACGACCTGCCACGGGTGTGAGGACCCAGCAGGGCAATGCAAGGATGGGCAACCAGCTGCTTCCTCCCACTCCAGCTGACCCTAAAGGCACCCCCCTGCTTGGGTAACCCCTCGTCTGGGAGATGAAGAGCAAGCACGTGAGTGCTGCTCCGGGGAGGGCTCCCTGAGAAATGGCCAAGTCCAAAGAGCTGCTTTGCAGCAGCAGCGACAGTCCAGGTTTCCAGTTGGCATTTGCCTCTCAGGCGCTGCCTAGCCCCTCGGGGCTCAACCGATTTGTTAGGTGTCGTAAATGGCATTGGAACAGGTGGACATTAGTGCAGGCAGCCAAGACATCCTGTAAATTATGTGGCTCATAAACTTGGTCCAAGTCCATTTGCAGTCAGTGGGGTTTTTGCCATGGACTCGGGGCTGGATCAAACTCGGCTTGTGTGAGTGTAGAGAAGCGGGATTTACAGCTACCTTTCCTCCAACACGTATCTGTCAGTAACTAAGGCTAGAGGGATGTTTTATCACTTGTTCACCACTGCACTGGGTTAATTTTCAAGGCGAGTCAGGGTGAGAGAGCATCTAAGATCACCCAGCTGGAAAGATGAATTAGAGAGCAGTTGCCACCAGCCAGATCTGGCTTCTGTATTTCATCTGGGATGAGACTAGGGCTATCCTGTGATGTGCAGCATCCGTGCCTGTCCCCCTTCTGCAGCCCCAAGGGAAATTGCACCCCCTGTCCAGCCCCTTTGCTCCTATACCCATCCCTCCCTTTTCCCTCCCTGTTCCCTGAAGGCACAGCCTGGAGTAGGAGGTCTCTCAGCTCCACACCCTGTTTTATCTACTTAAAATTTTGTAATATCTTTATAAACAAATGTCTAATGTGCCAGCACATAGTGTGGTGAGAATACATAGGCAAGGAAGCTGACAAATTTGAAAAAAGCACAGAAGACTGAGTTTGTTTCCCCAGTCCTGGTTTTAAGGGGTCAAGATGAGCACCCAGGCTGCTCCTCCAGCAGATCTGGTGGGAATGAATCTGAACTCTCCCCCTTTTCTCTCTCTTCCCATTTTTACTTCATTATCTTGAAAATTCAGTTGCAAGTGTAATCTGGATTTCTTGTTCTGACCTCTCTCACAGTAGTTAGATTTGAGAATCTTTTTTAGGAATTTTCTGCTGTGTTTTGCAACAGTTAATGAGTTAGGAGGAGACAACTAACTGTATGGTTAACGTAGGGTAGCAGCTGTCTTGGGAGTTGGCAGTTCAGAAGGTCACTGTCTTTGCCAAAGGAGGATAATCAGTACAGTTCCTTACATTTTTTATGACATTGATTGCTTGAGATCTTTCCAGCTCTCTTGCTACAGTGGATTTCCTAGAAATTAACTTCACATTGATCCACAGCATGGACATGGTCTTGAAAAGTGTCATTGAAAGGAGTTACAGGTAGTCACAGACTAACCCAGGGCTGCTGCCTTGAGTCACAGAAAAATACAGCAGGAAGGACTTAAGGAGGGTCCCTGGTTCATCCCTCTCCTCAAAGCAGGATCAGCTGTTCCTCGCTTAACATTTGTCCACCCTGTTCTGAAGACCTCCAGCATCCCATGGTCTCCCAATGTAAGCTGTTTTGAGGCTTTATTACCTTTACGACTGGAAAGCTATTTCTAATATTGAATCGAATCTCTTCTGCTGGAGTTTGAACATGTTATTTCTTCTCTGAGCCTTCACGACCACAGAGAAAAAAAAATCCCTTCCTCTCTATAGCAAACTTCTAGATATTAGAGGACTTTCGTCATAATTTTTGAGGTGTTTTTTAGGCAGACAGTTCAACTTTCAGTATTTCCTTGCAGACTGTATGTTTTTAGATTGCTAATAATTATTGTTGCTGTTGTCTTAATGTCTTCCTGGAAGCGTGATGCCTAAAACTGAGTATTATGTCCCCATTGAAGCTGTACCAGTCATCACTGGTGACCAGATCAGAGGGATGACTCAGTCTGTGGTGCAAGGCATTTTCCCACTCATATATTCCAGAATGACTACATCCTTTTTCTCTCTGATAGGACATTGTTCACTAATAATTGAGCCCCTTTTTTTGAAAGGCTGCTGCATAACCCGCCCCCCAATCTATGACTGTGATTTGTCCTGTATGAGGTGACACCCTTCACTTGCCTTTACTGAGCTTTAACCTATTTTTTCACACTATTTTTCCAGGTTGTCAAGATTGATTTGAATTCAGCTGTCACCCTTCCCCTGTTCTTCCCAGACTTCTGCCCCTCCTTGCACCATACCATCTAGGCACTTGATAGACGTTGTCTGTATTTCACTGTTCAAGTCATTAGCGAGAAGCTGAACAAAATCAGGTCTGGGACAGGCTCCTGCAGAGCCACACTCTGTGTGACCTACAGAAAACTCTCTGGGCACATTTATTAACCAGTTTTGCACCAACCCCATCATAGCTTCATCCAGATCACATATCAGCAGAAGGGATTAAGAGCATTTCTTGCCCCTATAAGGACCAACAAGCACTTTATTGGATTCAGGTGTCATTAGAAAAAATTAGAGTTTGGACCTGAGACCTCATGGTGTTGTTTTTGAAGGTCCCAACCACTGAGCCACTGAATGAGAGGGGAGACCTCCTCCCCTGTGAGCCTTTCTTGATCTGCAGCCTGTTTTATCTGCTGTTTGTTGCTTTTCCTGTGGCAATCCATCATAGGAACGAACTTTGAGTTAGTTCACTTCCGATGACTATGTAGTAATATAGCAAAGGATCATGGACAACAACAGCCGACAGCTCATGCATGGTACTGGGCATTGAAACCAGCGATGGGTGGCCAGAAATGAGGATCCACCCTTAGTTTTCTAAATTTCTGCTTATGGAACTACTGTGGACAGTAAAGACCTCCAGGTAGAGTTATATTAGCTGAAGCAATAACAGAGGCCTTTGCCTCCTCACTGGGACTTACTGTATAAGGCAGCTAAGAACACAGTTGTTTCCATTCAATTTTTTTATGGCACTGAGCTAAATCCTGGAGCCCATGACTGTATACATTCATCTTCCTACAGAAGGGACAAAAGACAACAAAGAAACAAGGTGCTGGAGTCCTTGCTAGGTGGAGAAGTAGGGGTGCTGCAGTCTCTGCAGGACAGAGCCTGGCTCACGCTATGGAAGAGCAAACGTCCTGTGACAGGGTGAATTTTCTCAGCGGTGAGAAGTCCTTGGGTAGCATTAGTTCCCTCTTCCAAGAACAAGGTGAGCAGGCAGCATCTTGGTTGGGCTAGAAAGCAAGAAACACAGAGAAGAGAGCTATTTATGGCATTGCTCCAAAATGCTGTCCCTTCTGCTGTGCTCTAAATATTCACGTGCCAGGTAACGGAGCACAGCCTTTTGCCAGCTACCTTTGAGGTCCCCCTTGAACAGCAGCACAGCAGTCTCGTAAGAGATGTGCTATCGGTGAGAGCCCTGCAGAGAGGCCATTGCCACTCATGAGGATGAGTCATTCCCCATTTCTGAGGATCTTCTCCCTGTCAGGTCCAAGACAGCCAGAGAAAAAATGAAACCACTCACCATCTTACTGTAGTGCCTTATTGGATACACTTGAACAAAGATATCCTGGCATATCCTAATCCCTGCTATGAGGTGTTTGTCTGGAGCAGGAGAGCTCTCAGATTCATTTAACGCATTGATCCTGTCACTATGTCTGTCGTACCTCTGTGGACTGACCTGAAAGACACCTTGGGATGGCTAGATGAGCTGCCTTGTACCCACGCTGCTGAAGGCCACGTGTTGCCCACATCCACACTGCATAGCACTCTGACTAGGTTTCTTCGGGGTACCGTGGGATAGTCCTGACGCATAATTATTACTTCTTCAACACTTCTTGAAAGACACGTAGATGTGGCAGTTGGGGCATGGTTTAGTGATGGACTTGGCAGTGTTAGGTTTATGGTTGGACTCAATGATCTTAAGGTCTTTTCCAACCTAAATGATTCCATGATTCTATGAGTTCTGATAAGGCTGTTACAGCCTGCAGAATAATGCCTTTATGCATGATACTGGGGTATTTTCTGTGTACCCAAGACAGAGCAGAAGTATTTCTGAAATTGCAACATCCCCTGTGATGCAGAAGCCAAACTTGGTGCAGTTTGGATCTATGCTGTCTGCTTGGATCAGACTCTGTGGTGACCTATCCTGTCAAATGTGCCCACTTTCCCATAGAAAAGGATTAGTTGGTTCACTCTAAAAACAAGCCTGGGAGCAAGTGAGGCTGCCTACAATGTGAACAAAGAGCCAGACTCTCTGTGTGGGAAATATGAAGGCTAGTGATCAATAGCTACAGTTTATTTGAGATTCCTACCCGAGTTACTGCAAGAAAATTGCTTTCAAGAACTGTAATACATCAGTAATTTCAGCTGCATTGGAATTGAGGTATCTACAATCAGATCCAATCACTGGAAGGTTTTTTGAGTTTGATTATTTTTATCTCTTTTTTTTCATAATGACTGTAGCTGAACTAGCTGAAGAAAAGGAGAAAAGTGATTGCAAATTGTCAGCTGTAGAAGACAAAGTCTATCACAGTGGTAAATAAAAGGCAGACTGTTTCAGAAGCAATGGCAAAGTAGTGAGATGATCTGTGCATACCTCTTGGGTTGCCAGTGTCATATCAACAATACGTGCTTTGCTTGTAGATTTTCCTGCAGCACCAGCTCATAAAAACATGACACTGTGAATTAAGAGAAATGGCAAAGGGAGAAATGAATCAAGGCAAATTGAACTGTATTATGCACAAACAAGGCACTAAGTAAAGTGTGTGCATCAACTGACATTTTTGAGCACTGCTGTTAATTGTATGTATTTTGTATTTCACTTTAATGTGATTATTTCTTTCAACTACTGACATCCACTGAAATTTTAGTAAATGTGAGATGTAAATAGGCAGATCTCTGTTTGGTTAAGCATGAAAACACCCCTGTAGTAAGCTGTATGACAACTCATTTGTATTGAAGGTAAAGGGACAGAGTGAGATATGGAGGTACTTGCACTATTTCATAACCCTGCCATTTATAATTTGCCTGTTGGATACTAATTCCTGAGGCAGTTTATTGGGTATGTAGACTGTGAACAGGAAACTTTTTATCCAAAGTTATTACAGAAAATAACCCAACGATAATCTTGCAGTCTAAAAATTTCTATTGAAGCATCTATTCAGAACTGTCATGAATCTCACTGAGTAGTAGGAGCTTACTTAAGGCACTCTGCATTTTATTAATATCATCCTTGCCAACTCTCATTAGTATAACTATTAATACAGTTAAATTCTCAGTCTCCCAAATTTAATATAGACAGGCTTGTCTGGAGTAGCAGCCCAAACTGTTGGTGCAAGAGCCATAGCCATAGAATAAGGGATGGGGAAGGTATGTGGAAATAAATTTGTTACAGTGGTTTCAAAACTCATCTATATGTGTTCTGCTCCCAGGTGGGACCTTGGTGTCTGCTGCAGGAGGAAGGTGCACTGTCCCACGTCACCCAGGGAGGACAGCTTTATTGGCCCGGTCTCTGGGAATCTTCTTTGCGGGCACTATGCAGAGGTAGTGTCCTGGTTTCTTTGAGCTTTCTGCAGCCAGGAGGATTTATCAAACATGCAGGTGGAAGTCATGCATCCGGGAACTGGTGAAAGGAAATGGAGCAGCTCTGAATACCCTGTGTCCCAAAGTCAAGTTTGTTGAAAGATGAATCTGAACAGAGAGTTGCCTGAAAGCCTCATATTTTATTTCCACAGTCCCTCCTGATCTGAAGGAAAGATTGGTGAAAGAGAAAAATTATCATGTGAGACAAAGTCCTGAGACAAGCTCTGTGCACCAAGTCTCTTCCATGTTTTCAGATCCTGAGCTAACAGCGTTATAGCTTTTACTGCTACAAGGCTTGGGCTTCAGCTGGTTGCCAATGTAATACAAACAGCAGTGGTTCTTCTGAATGGGGAAATTAGCTAGATTAGCTTTAGCAGAGTAAGCTGTTTGTCAGGGACTGTTGTGGAGTCGCATCCCATGGTGGGCATTGCCTTTCAGCACAGGAGCACCCGGGGAGCTCTACTGGGCAGTCCCGCCGTGTGTGCAGTCCTCAACCACACTGCCTCATCACTCGTTATAGACTGTCTTTAAAAGGCTGCGGTCTGCAGCTAACTATTTTAACACAAGCCATTTCCTTTTAGTTTTTCAGAGCAGCAACAGCATGTTTACATCAAAAGTCCCAAACATCTGTTCTTTCTTCCAGAACCGCTTTCATTACCAGGACAGAGGAGGATGGGTAGGAAAATAGAAGTCCATCAAGTAGGCAGTGCAGAATTGTGAGAAAATTGAAATTTACTGATTATATAAAATAATAAAAGTTTCTAGGGTAATGGGGCAAATTATGTATGCCTATTCTTACACTCCGTGTCCTGCATGTTCGTTTAATGCTTGTTGTGCAGAGCATATCTTTCAGCTGCTATATAATTAAAATCTTGTATGATTGTAGTACCCAGTGCAGGTGAGATGCCAGTAGTACACTAGACCCTGTTACTTGTAATGCAAAATGAAGTGTTTTAGAAAGAAAGGTTGCCTAGTTGTGTGGTTTTCAAGCTTTTTTGAGTCATGAACCTCTAAAATCTTTCTATGAAAGGTGAGGACCCCTTTAGAAATTTTACGTACTGCAGAGCAGTACATGAACTTGTTCATCCTGGTTATTGGTCACAGACCTCTAGTAAATTTCCATAGGGGTTTACGGGTCACAGGCTGAAAGTGAGCAGTCTAGAGGACTGGGATGAAGCAATCTGAGTTGACATCATGGAAGTTAGGTATCTGAATGCCTTTGGAAGACTAGGCACCAGGCATCAGCTGGGGTGAGAACGTGTAGAGGGGCAGTTGCAGAGTAGTGGGAAAACTGGAGGTTTCCACCCTTGCTTGCCTTGTGACTTTTCTGTGCCCTGAGAAAATAGCTTTTGGTCTCTTCATGCAATGTGAATATATAGAACAGATTTTTTTTCATCTTTCTTTGTAATGCAAGAGTTTCAGCAGCAACATACATAGGCTTTTATTCTAATACAAAAAGAGGTATGTATTCCTTTTCCTCTGACTCTAAGCTCAGACCCTATTTCTTGCTCCAAAGTATAGTGTAAAATCTATACACTTGCATCGTACAGTGCTGTAATGAACAGTGCCACAACCTGCAGCTGTTCTATCTTCTCAGTGAAGAGCAAAGTCAGGTTCTGTAATTCTTCCAGCTGCAGCACTTGGCTTTCCCTTAATGGCTGAATTCCTCCCTTTAGTTAGGCTGGTCAGGTAGAAAGCTGATAGTTCAGACATCGTAAGTCTAAGACATTAGTGCATTAAAGACAGTATCCTGTGGCTTTCTATGGGGCTCACTTTCTACCTAGAATGGTTTTCTACTTGGCAGTTAGCCTGGCTAAGTCAGATAAAAGATACACATTTCCTTGAGCTCTGTCTTGCTTTTTTCTTCCTTAACCATGCTGGAACATGAGTTTGATACAGCTAACTTGATATCTAAACTTGCCTTCCTTGGAGCCATGGGCTGTAGGGTAGGTGAGGACTTCTCTCTGGGTCCCTCCTGGAGGCCATTTGCAGAAGAGCAAGCAGCATTCATGAGTAGCCAAATTCGTTGAGCCCTAACTACCTCATCAGCCATGTCTTTGGGTGGTCTATCTTGTGTTATCAGGCCAGCTGGGATTAGAACTTCTCCTGCCTCTCATCTGCCCCTCAGCTGCTCCCGTGCTCTGACCAACATGGCCCCAGGCCCGAGGGTTTGCAAAAGCTGCAGGAGAGCCCACCTACACTCTTGTTCCTGCATTAACCCCCACAGCACCTATTAACTACTGAGTATTGAGGCAAATATCATGTCAAGATATTGCTTTTACATATTGCCTTGCTATTCTTTATAGCTATGGCCTTCAAAATCATGTGCCAGTGCTTGTGACCTCCTCTCCCCCCAAATAATAATCAAGAACAAAAAAAAATCCCACAGGGTTTATGTAATTTGGGATGTGGCTTGCTTTGGTGCAGACACACTTCTCAGTATGCAGTTCTTCTGGCACTAGATGGTGGGTGCCTGTAACAGCTGTTTCAATAGCTGAAATTGTTTCCTAGTTCTTCATAGCACATAGGCATCATCAGTAAAATATTCTGCTGTATTTTATTGACACGATACAGTTTTGCACTCTGCCCATTTCCTGACACAGCATCCATTTAGGCAAGAATGGATATCTTCAGTAGTGGGACGAGTGTGTCTCTGGACGAAATTATTCACCGCAGAGTAAAATCCCAGAGGATACCACATACCAGTGTGTCAAAGCAGCACGAGGCTGTGTACAGGCAACATTAGGTTTGCTCATTCAGCCAGTCTCTGCTTCACAGAACCTGGTTTATCTAAGCTTTACTAAACCATATTTTATTAAACCCAGGTTTAAAATGTGAATGACAAAACAATTTATGAAGAGCACTAAACGCAGTCAGTGGACTGTGGTTGTGAGTCGATTGGGATGGCTCCAGGCAGGTTTTGAGGCCTCCCCGTGGGGCTTTTCCTTGACACTCTGCCTCCTTTTGCAGTAGACTGGCTCCAGGATGGGGTCACACATTGATACCATGCTTCTTCTGGAGTTAGCTTGGACCAGGAGCACCCCCGATAAAGGAAAGAACAGCCACTTCTTGGATTGAGGACCCCAGTCTCGTTGTGGTGGGGTTTTAACTGAATTTGTAGGCTGCATTCCAAAGGAACCTTAATCTTTTCAGAAAAAAAAAAAAAAAAGGTCCTGTCAAGTTATGAAGATGGTTAAGATGCTCACATACATACACATTGTGGGAAAGGGGCAAGAGGGAAGAGAGGGATGAAGAGATGAAGAGGTGGAGCACGGCACTGGTGCAGAGAGGCAGAAGTAGCACAGTGGGAGGTGGGGGGAGGCAGAGTGTCCCATGGGGGCAACAGCTCCTGGGAGCTTTATGGGACAGTAGAGCAGCATGGGAACCCACCAGCCGCAGACGTGAGATCACCACGCCAGTATGCTGCAACAAATTAGGTCATCTCCTCTTCCAGGTCCATGATTCTTCTCCCTGTGCAGGGTGCTCTTTTGGGGGTTTTGTGGTAAGGAGCAGAGAAATAGCAAACCAGAGCTTTTTTTCTCCTAGGAGAACGCCAAAGGAACCAGCCTTTGTAAAGAGCAGGCACTTGGGCTCCCTCTTGCTCAGCAATTTTGCTTTGCCTTCCTTGAGCACAACCAGGACTCTGTGCTCAACTTCGCTGGGCAAAACCGTTACAGGCCCATATCTCAGGGAGACTCCATGCAGCTCTGAGTGCAACAGATTTACAGCAAAGCCCAAACTTCATGCAGTCCTGTGGGGGTAGTACTCAATACTAAACCAGTGCTCCCTCTCCCAGTGCCAAACAAAGAGCTTTATCGGGGTAAGGATAGTATCTTATCCCCACATCTTCTCCCTCTCTGTATTTCCTTAAAGAGCTCCTATCTGGGGTTTGTGCAGGTACTCGGCATAGGCATTCATCTCAAATTCTGCTGCAGACTTTAAGAAATGATACAGAAAATCTCATTTCAGGCATAAGCTTTCTGACTGCTGCTGCTGTCGTGGCATCGTTTTGTTTTCTTTCTCTGCTGCTGGCATCACGCTGGGCAGCACTTCAGAGGGTAGAAGGAAAATAGAGCAGACAGGTGGTGGATCTTGGAGGAATGAGGCCCTAGGCCAGGGGAGATATGAGGATTAAAATCTTAATGTTTGTATCAAGTTGTTTTGTCTTTTTTACTTCATGGCCCTTTTAAATTGTTGCCATCGTATAGTCTGTGTCATCCTGGAAAGTGCCCTGAATGCTTTCACTGCTGTGCCACAGGCTGATTAGAGTCTATGGTTAATTTGGGGATAAGTGCTTGTGGAATAAAAAGACAAAACAAAACATAAAAAACTGTGGAGCCTGTCTGAGGATAATAAAGCAACTAATCTGTCTTGTAAAGATAACGTAAAGGAATACCAGATGGCAGATTTATACCTATATGCTGGTGCTGAGTATCACCTCAAAAAGGGTCTGGTGATGGAATTTTTTTTTTAATGTTACAATAATTAACAATGCATCTTCTAATGAAAAAAAATCCAGCAGGAGACATAGAAAGTTACAATTAAACATTCTCTTTATTGGGGCCTTGCTCTGAAATGGCTCAAGTGAGAAATGCTCAGAGTGCCCATCAGTGCTGCTAATGAAAAGACCCAAAGTCACGTTTTTTTCACTTTTATTTGGATTTAGATCAACACCACAGATAAGATACTTTGGTCAAACACAAGAACAGATTGCTATGCCGCTCTTTCCTGGCTGCAATAAGTACAGTAACGTGGAAAAAAAATGCTGGTTCTCCTGGAACATTGAATGTAAATCTTGGCTTGGCATATACAGCTAATAAATACATTGTTTGCACTTAGCACTTTAAAATGGAATTGCACATGCAAGATGTAACCAGGCTACTGATCACCTTCAGCATTGTCCCTGTACTATTTTTACTTCCTTAAGCTCTTTGCTTGCCTTTTTCCCAGCAAGAAAAAGAATATAATTTGCTGCTCTACTCAGTATTTCAGTGATTAGTCTGCTGATTTTGACAGGTTTAGCAAAGGTCACATTGAAGTCCTTCCTGATAGAATTGGTATCGGCTCCATAGCTTGACTTGCAGTACTATGCATCGCAGGTAGCAATGGAAGTCCACCCAAGTGAGGTGCGAGGTCTGCCCAAAAGCTGACGAGGACAGAGGTTAACACCAAGCAAAGATATAGTAAAGGGACTGGCGTGAATGCAGTTCTTACAATATCAAAAGTCAATACTACTACCACACAAATAATGACATATCAATAATATATTGTACAAGCTTATACAGCAACACATGTTGATTTGCAACATTGTACAGTTTAAATCTAAAGTGCACAGCCTCAATCTGAGGTGACAAAACAGTACTATCAATATAATAAAGGCAACACAATTACAGACACAATTTATTTCCTCTTACTTCATGTCCTCATATTACATTGAATCAATACTCCATTTATCTATTTTAGATGAAATTAAAACCACATTGCACTTCTTTTTTTTTTTCTCTTCAAGTATTTTAGAGACAGCAAAACAATATTGCTTCACAACAAAAGTTGGCCGTTTAGGCAAAGTTAAAACCAAAACTTTAGTAGGGTTATAAGTAGACAGGCCCGAGCCGCAGAACTCTTACCAACACTTCCAGACGTTGGGGGAAAGAGGGTAAATTTCAGTTTCCATGCCATAGTCACCTCTAATGTTAAGGAATGATGCAGCACTGAATTCTGCAAGAGCTGTGCCCATGGTTTCTAAAAAGGCTGTGAGGCTCCGCGTGGGCTGTTTTAGGCAGATGTAGCCTTATCTCAATTTTTTCTGCCATTTCAAAAGCCGTTGCAGACAAGGATGGAGTCCAGCACCAGGAAAACCTTTGACAAAGCAGTTTGTTACTCAGACCCCATCCCTGTCACTCAGATTACAGTCACACTTAATTTAGGCCTTGTCTGGCAGACCTGTACGTCTGTAAGAAGTCCTTACCCTCTTAATGTAGCTGCAAGGTTTCATGCTATTTCTTTAGTAAGAATTTCAGTCAATTTTAATTTTGGACTGCTCATAGCAGAAATGGTTATGAGATAAGCATTTATTCAGACATGTGACTTTTTTTTGGATAGGCTTTTTTACCACAGAACACAGAAACCATCCAAATACAACCTTATTTCAGTCTTGGTTAGCACTGTATATTGATTGTGCGTCTGCTGAGTTAGGCCAAGTGGAAAACATAATTAGGAATAATAGCATCCTATTGTTGTACTGTAATTGATCTTATTAAGTGGTTTTAAGAGCTGCAGTACTCTTGAGGTTTTTCAGTAATCAATCAACCCTGGAGATGTACAATCCATATGACATGGAGAAATGAGGTATTGGTACCTCTTAAGAATGTGGTATGTGGGCTTGTATTTTAAAATAAGCAGTAATAAATATTTGAGGCACCTCCATCAAAAGAAAAAGAATTCTAGTTAATTTTCAGCTTCTGTCCTTGCAGTTTTATAACCCATATAAAATAAAAATATATAGTTTACAAAATAGGATTTTTTTATATATATATATTTCCTTTTGTAAAACTATACCTATTTAAATACATTTGAAATGTTACTATAGGTAAATTAGAAATTCTGTTCTAATACTACGAAAAAGGCAAAATACTTTCACTTTTAAACATAGAGCTTGTATACTCTGCTTCTCACCGCCCCCTACCACTTCCCCCAATTTGATTTTGTCATCATTTTGGGCAAATTTGGCATCATTCAGTCCGATTGCTTTTAATTTAAAGTAGTCTGCATGTTAAAATTGGGGATAAAATTTTAAGTATCTTCTGTTCTTCTTTATTTGGTTCAATGCAGCTTTTTGTGCAGCTAATTATTAAGGAGGCATTCTAAAACTCAGGAAAGGACTTTAAAGGAGCCATGTTTCTTGATTTTAAACTGTACTCTACTCCAACGCCACAATATAGAAATAGATTTACTTTGGAACAAACTACAAATACATTCGCACAGTTTGTGACAACTTAATTGTCTACTTAGAGGTCCAGGAACAGACTTTCACACCCAATTATTATAAATCTTGTCCCAGGCGTTCTATTTCATCAATCAGGAAATCAATGTCTTGGTGAGTTGCTGCAGGGTTTGAGATGACCATCCGGAAGAAGTTCACTTTGTCTCCCAGGGGCTGATAGCTCACCATGGTCGTGCCATACTCCATCATCCTGGCTTTTATCACTGGTGCCACCTGCAGCGTAACAAAAAGCAGGGGATGATGGTGATTATTATAATTATTATAATTATTTTAACTATTTCCATTATTACCATATTCTTTATTGTTATAATAATAACAAAACACAGAGTATGTTTTCTTTTTTTAAAAAAAGATGAAGAGCTACAAGAAGCAGTTAAAATGAAATTACATCCAACACTGATAAAAATGCTAACCTCCATTAAGGAACAAATGTCTCAGTGAAAGACACTAGGTTTGTCCTGTTTGTTTGTCCTGCTTTTAAAATCACTGGGGAATTTGCCCTCTACTTTCTCAACACTGCTGACAGGGACACAGTAGCTGTTTTTTGTAGTGCTCAAAACATAGTGTTACAATCATTTTCCATCTTCTTTTCATATACCAGAGTGCCATGGTTTTATTGAGCTTTTGTTGCACATGCTGGGTTTAGTGATTGCAGTTCACAGTAACTTGAGTAAATATACACAGAACAAGTAAGTGCTCTAGAGACGTGGCAATCTCAGGGAGTACCAAACTTGGAGACCAGAGTAAGGTGGTACCAGATCAACCTGCAGTAAAATGACCACAGAGGTGTCATTTGCCAGAATATCACGAGGTGACCTTGCCCTGTGAGATCATTTTGGCGATTGCCTGCCTGCAAGGGTTTCACTGTTCTCTGCATGATGTCCTGGAGGACGCTGCTTACCTTCATAAGGCGGCTCATTCTTTCTTCATTGTCTTCCATACTGCGCAAGCTGGGAGGTATATACCAGAAGCAGACATTTGTGTGCTGAGGCTAAACACAGAATAGTAATGGTTTACACTGTAAGAAATGCTCATAATATCTCAATTGCAATTAAGTTCATGCCTTCCCTCCCTCTCATACATCATGTTGTGACAACAGTTAATGGTTTGCATTATTGTGGTCCACTGAGAGTCATCATCATTATTAATGCAGAAAAGATAATTTTAGGCAATTTATTCCCAGGGTGTCAGATGCGGAAACACATCATCCAGCTGTGCAAATATATTTATGCCCTACTGAGAGGCATCTAGATTTTGTAGGTGCTGTCCCCTCCAGAGGCTGAAGGGATCATGTGGCTAAGACAAGAGTCTATTATGGATAATTCAGAGGTGAGGACCGTGTCATTTACTTTTATTACATAACAGAGTAATATAGAATCTGGTTCTGTAAACAGGAGTCACAGGTGGTGCATGAGACAGTCTTAAGATTTTCTTGCATTTAATGAAATTTATTACTTCTCCGTTTGATTCAGCTAGCTGCTGTATTAATACGCATGCACCACAACATCTTAGCTAGTTTAACCTACATGGGAGCACCAAGTAGAGAGGCATAAAGTAAGAACTAGTTGATATTTTGTGTATTTTTGCAATCTCCCAGCAGTTGCCTGCCTTGCTATGTTCCTCTTTGCTGGATCCTATATGTGTGAGTTACAGCAACTCCTGCTGCCAGTTCCTTTACTCATCATCAGACCCAGTGGACCAAATTCAGTGACGATGTGTGAGGCAGGGGAAATAAATAACACAGTGGCACGTGGGTATGAGCCTATGATCTCTGCTTGAAGAAACAGTGATGTTTATCCTTGTGCTGCAGAGCACTTAGACATGCGCTAAGTGATTGCTACCAGGGAGCAACATTCTGAGAGACAAAACCTTCCAGGGCAAGTACAGAGAGCAAAAGCCATCACAAATAGGAGCAGAAAAAGCTAAAATGACATTTTTTTTTCTCTTTTACAGGGAAAACACCAGTTAACTTTGTAACAGAGGTCTCTACCAGGCCTGTCCCCAGCCATCACAGCTGGAGAGGTTTGCCCACAGAGAGATGGCCAAACAGTGGACACTCCGGGTGCAGTTCAGAGGTACAGCCACGCAACCCGGGCTGCA
This sequence comes from Haliaeetus albicilla, assembly GCF_947461875.1. Lineage (NCBI taxonomy): Eukaryota > Metazoa > Chordata > Aves > Accipitriformes > Accipitridae > Haliaeetus > Haliaeetus albicilla. The sequence goes on along the minus strand of NC_091484.1, from coordinate 62,243,668 downwards.
CTACCTTGCCCTGGGCAATGTGCTCCAGCTGACCACCTGGCAGCCAGGGGTCCCGTCTCAGCTGGACTCCCTCCACAGAAACAACAAGCCTAGAGATATTTGCACCCCACATGGTGGTGTCACTTCTGCCACGTGAGCCAGCTGGGCTCCCATGAAACGCTAGCCCCTGCCCCACTGTGCTGCACCCCATGGCAGCAGGGACTGCAAGTGCAGATGGTCCCTCCTGGTCACCCCAGGTCCCTGCAGGTCCTCTGTGACTGCCCACCTGAGAATGCTGATAAAAGCACTTTGCACAACTGTCCTTTCAGAGTTGTGCAGGACGCTGTAATGCCCACTTGTAACAGACGCTGCTATTAGGAAACTGCAACTAGCTTTTATTGCTTAAGAGCTGGTTCTAACTGTCCGTGTGCTGCGTTAGCCCAAGATGCCAGTGTTTAGTTTCAGTGGGGTGAAACTGAGCAAACTGAAAACTTAGGCACAGCTGCCTCATCTCCCTTGTCCCTGGATCTCATGAGGAAGAGAGATAGTGGCACAACAGGTTTTGTTACAAGGGACACTGCTTTCTGTCACGTGCTGTTTGGTTTGACCTGTTGGTAGTATCCCAACAGATGACTAAGGCAAGTGCTGTTGACCAACTGTGAAAAAGAAGTTGCTATACATACCTTTCCATCAAACACCATTTCATACCCTTCTCTGTTCTTTATTTTATTGTACAGGTATTCTGCAAGTTCCAAGCACTTATCAATTTGTGCTTCAAATCCTGTGGTTCCCTTTAGAGAGAGGGAGGAAAAAAGTTATGTGACTATCTGTTCTGTGAACCTGAAGAGCAAAAGGACCATGTAGCACTTGCCAAAGCATCAGCACAAGTCACCTCTCAGAAGTCTCTGTGGGACAGATCAAGGATCTGATTCCATGAGATGAAGGACACTTTGCTAAGCAGAGCTCATTTGTCTCTAGCTCTTGCCACTGACCTCCCTATAGTCACCTCTGCAAAATAAGCACCGGGTACTAGCTTGGTTTTCAGCAAAATATTGCTAACACCTCCAATGAAGTGTGCCCTTAGTAGATTTTGCAGAGAGGCTGAGCATGGTTTTGGACAGGCTGGACTGGCACAAAGGAGGGTCTCTAGAAGGTGCTGAGTTCCAGACATGGGGAGCCTCCTGCTATTTTCAGAATAGGGGATTTTGATCTTCCAGGGTGATGTGCTGGGGGCTTTTCCAAGAATAATTTTTCTTTTTTAATTAAACACAGAATGGGCAGATACGCTTTCAGAGCCCGGCCTGATGCCTGTGAGAATGTACATTTTGTTTAGACACTGCCCTGCCTCTGTAGTGTTTTTCTCTCTTCTTTTATAATAGACACCATATAAACTCAGAAGCTGTGTTTTTAAGAGCTGCAGCAAATCCTGCTTTTTCTTCTCTGGCAGAAGTCACAATCTCTGTGACATCATAATTGTTCCTGCAATCACCAGCTGTGATGCCACAAACAAAGGATCCAGCTTTATGAGGGAGGAAGGGGAATAAACAGCTGGAATAGATAAACTGTTTAAGAAACACACATCCTATTCTGTAACATTAATATTACAAGCGCGGTGTGAGAAGAGAAAAAGCAGTAGAAGGCATGTTGGAAAAATGGGGTTTAGAAGACGAAATGTCTCTGAGTAATGGATGCATGTCCCTGCTAAATCTGTTCTGGCAGTGCAGAACTGACTTAAAAGCCTGCGGCATTATCCCTCTGTGTATAGACATTGCAGAACAGGGTAGAGCTAGCACAGCCCCAGGAGAAAGGCTTGGAGTAAAAGAAAGACGTGGCTAAAACCGCCTGCCCCTCTGGAGACCCCAGTTAGCACACCAGTTATTGTGACCACAGAGACTTGCATCTTTCTTTACAGACTCCCACACCTCCAGCTACATTTGATGTCTGTCTCAGAATTGTTTTCAGAGTTTTAATGAAGCACATGAGGATCTTTACGGTTTTCTGGAAATGAAAACAGTGATGTCATCTCTGAAGAAACCTGAGGCAACTTGACATAATAGATCGGATAAGTATACAGAAGAACTTATTTAGCAACATTCTACAAATATAGATGAATTAATCATTAGAGCTGGTGTTTTCAGATTTCCCAGAGAACAGATTTTGATGAGTTTTCCTCTACTCCTTCAAAAGATGACTTCGTATCTACTGCATGCAATGAAACGAGGTATTCCAGTCTTGATTTGCCATGTTTAATTTCTGAATATCATTAAAACATCTTTTTATTTCCAGAAATCTTTGTAACAACATTCCTAGGTGTATGATTTATGCTGTTAAGACTCCTACAGTTACACAAAGTAAATGCTATGCAAAGCCATGGAGTTCCAAGTTTCAAAATCATGTGTGCTGCTTTCAAGCTAAATTGTTAAAAGTATAAAAAACCAGAAAATAATAATGTTCTTTCTTTCATGTTATATATGGGAAATTCAGGTCAGACATTTTCTAAAATGATGATTACAGAAGAAAACCCTGTATCTGGTGTGCATTATTTTAATGCAAACAAAGATACTGCAAGCAGTCCTACCTTTGCCCTCCACATCAGCCATAACTTGAAGACATCAACATGCCGTCCACATTGCAAAGCCTTGTCTCCCGTGTCGTAAGACAGGTCGTAGTGCTTGTCTTGTTGAAAGAGGTAGGAAGCATGCATTTGATTGCAACTCTGCATCAATCCCTTATAGAAACAAAGACACAAAAAAGTGATGTTGGCACAGATGTGACTACTGTTTTGAGGGTTGCTTTGGGTGAGAAATTATGAACACCCAAATTCAGTAGAATATGTGTCCAAGTGCAAAAGGAAGATCAAAAAAAAGGATAACACCAGACTTAGTTGCTCAGTGCACTAAGATTTTCATATCCCGTTCAATGCCCAGGACACCTTGGTACCTTATCCAGGGATGTGTAATCCCTTCCCAGAGCTAAGGCATTTAAAAAAAAAAAAAAGCTGGACATTGTGCTTCCTAGCATCATTATGCATAAGTTCATTTTTGGATCTTGCTTTTTCTTCTTTGTTTTGGTTCCTTTTCCTCCTTTCTTTGGAAAGCATCTTTTCTGGTTGAGTCAGACAAAGCCAATTTGGTGACTAATCCAAACAATATCACACTACTTTTCTAATTGCTTTGGTCTCTAAAATCCTGATTTTCATTGTTTTCTTTCTTTGTAGGCACAGTTGTTTTCTGCAAAGCCCTCAGCTGCAGACTGGATGCTTAAGCGGTATAGAAAGCTTTGAACAGACAGAAGAGCATATGGCCTTTAAACAGCCAGCTAGAGCTATTTCTGGGTTGCAAGATACCATTCTGAGAGGCAGCTTTGTGGGAGGGCCAGAAGCCAACAAGGTGAAGAAACCTGGCTCATGAAAGCATGAGGTTTCCTTTCTAACTTTTTAAGTGAAATGCAGAGAGTAATGTTCTGGGTCTAGTTAAGTCCTCAACCAAGTTTAAGGTACACCTTAGGGCTGTTGCCTAAAACTGCAATTTCCAGTCCAAGAAGAATCAAAACTTGGCTGTTTATCATCAAGTCTAATCTTTATGTGCAACTCAAAACTGAGATAGTAAAATGAGAGGGAAAAAGAAATTATTTTCTCCTAATCTGAGCCATCTGTTCTCACTAGAGGTCAAGGATGGTACTGACTTCAGCCAGGCAGGATTTGTCTCGGGGAACTGACCCAGAGGGCAAATAAAAGCCAGCTTCTCTCTTCTTAAGTGCAAACACTTTGTATGTAATCTGTTGTACAGCTGTTAGCAAAACAGCAACCAGCTTTTTGATAGCTGGTCTAGTAAGTGGTGGTTGTATAGCAGCTGTCCCAGTAACTGATGGTTATATGAAAATTACAGGCTTGAAGGGTAATTCAAATTCTAGTACTAAATGAAACGTCTACTTTTTATTCCAAGTGAACTTAGCGTTCCATTTTTACTTCCATATGCCCCAAAGTGGGTATATGGATCAGAACTGTGTGGAAATATCTATCATAAAAGTCTAGAAAGTGTAATGATGCCTAGATTCTGGACCAAATGTTGTGCTGCATGTATACCATACCACTCATCCCAAGAGGACTAGAGTTTGCCTACAGTTACATTTTGTACCACACACCAACTAGTAGTGAGGTTACACAGCTATGCACCCACAACTTAACTACGGACATTTTGAATGGAAAGCCACAAAACTCTGTAAAGATATTGCCATTGACTGGATCTATCATTTCTGCTAGCCAGCTGCTTTAATTCCCTTTGCAGTCAGAGCCCGAGCACATAACTTGAGGTCTAGTTCTCATTTTCTTTTATAATCCTCATCACATCAGCAGGTATTACCTATGACACAGTTATGAAGAAAACATCCAGGATTTTCAGAAGCTAAATGTCAGAAAGGATCAGAGAAGCAAGTATATTGCGACATACCTCTTCTCTTACTAGCAGCGCTGAACACTGCAGCGGGACGCCCATCATTTTGTGAGGGTTCCAGGTCACCGAATTGGCCCTGGAACAGCAAACCACATGAAACTCAGACATTGTACTATGGTGGTGAAAACATGGAGTTATTTAGAAATGACTAGAATAATAATGAACATGTAGCAATGTACATCTTTTTCTGAGCAAGCAAAGCTGAAAATAATCATGGCTGACATTAGGAAAGCAATGCCTTCATAAGGGACACAATCCACTCTAGTTGCGTTTTGGAAGACAGTCCTGGCAATTTACCACAGGATAATTGCTCTATCCACTAAACTTAATCAGTATTAAACATTTGTGGGAGTCATCTATACTTTATAAACGTAGGGCAAACTTCCTAAAAACACCCATTTGACCAATGAACTTTCTGAAGTCACACAGCTGATTAAAGAAGCTGGCAAACTAGCAGATTCCCACCCATTGATTTCAGTTTCAGCAAGATTTTGGTAAGTAGCTCACACAGGCTTGTTTTAAAATTCCTTTAAATACTTCTGAGTACCTCTAAGTCTCTGAGTAACTTGGAAAACCTGGCCCAAAGTAATTTTTCTCATTGGTTTGCTGATGGTAAATTTTCACAGCTCCTTAATTTTAGCTTGGCTATGATAATTCACACAACTGGAGGACTGGATCCAAAATTCCTGCAGTAATAAAGATAGAACTGATCCACCCTTTCACAAAGGAGTCTGATCCTGCCTCCCTTCAGGACACACTGATTGCAAAAATAGCTGTCAGCCTAGATCTTGTGAACAAACAGGGTGCTGTTGCAATACAGCCTAGAGAAGAGGCATTTGGGACTGTGGCAAGGGCTGAATGGAAGATTGTCCAGTTGTTTATTTTAATTTTGTGTTATGCTTGACTGGCTGTTTTTTAATTACTATTATTACATATGATGATTAGCTGATAGATGTATACATTTGCATCCTATTTGGCAGGCTGTCAAGGATGCATAGTGCACAGGATTTCATGTAGTGCAGTGATTTGAATTTTGACAGTATAAATTGGTATAAATCAGTCAACTGGGGCATGTAACAACTTAAAGGACCCAGGACACACTTGCAGGTAACATTTATGTAAATAGAGGTGGACATGTTAGAATCTGGCAGTATTTTCCTTTGTAGGACTGGGACACAGTGCTATAGGTTTATGCATGTCCTTATCATTTCCTGCCAAATTGCTTCCACTCCTTCAAAGCAAGCAACTCCAAAATTCACATGGACATTGGGCAGCACTTCTGTGCCTTCTTCTTAGCTATTTAAATGGGACTGTGCAAGTGCCTGATGCAAAATCTGTAGGGAACAGTCTTCCACAGGCAACATCTGGCCACTTGGCTTGGCTTTTCAAGTATTTGGCAGCTTTTAATCAGCTCAGAGTCAGTCATCTGATTACAACACCAAAGCTAATGATTCTGAACATGCATTCAGGTCTATGAATTTCCTTTGATATGATACTTTTAAATTTTTACCTGTGCCTATGCAGAATTAGGCAGGAATTCTTTGAGACTTCTAGGTAACAGCAGTGGTATGGGTTTTCTCAAGCAGAAGGATTATTTACTGACAACAGCCAGATGTTTATTATCTGCCTAAAACATTTAATTTACCCTAAGGTCATTTATTTCCCCAATTATTATGTAAAATAAAAATCCACCATTTTTCATTTGTTATCAGTTATTCTGGGCTTCAGTCATCAGTATGTGCTTGAAGAAATTGCTGACTGAGACAAACAGTGAAGTAGAAAAGCTACATGGATCCACAGATGGTTTTTTAAAGCACCTCATGTTTGCCCAAATAACTGAGCACCAAGCACCTATGTGATTTTTTGGCTGTGGGTCACAAATGATAGAAAAAAGAAAGAGGAAAATTATTCCTTTAGAGTTTTCAAATAGGTTACAGGAGAGTTTCAAGACTGGCAGAATTTGGTCCTCAGTCATCATTAAAAACAGACTGAGGTGCATTCGCTGACCAGCCACAGCCCCGGGAAGGATGCCCAGACCCTGTATGGGAGCACTCATTCAGCAGCAAACATGCTTTTCTCATGTAGCTGTCACCCCCTACCCAAGCCTCTAGGACATGGACACCAGACTGAAACTCCTGATGGTGGCCAGACCTATCTGCTCCAGACACCAGGGGATATGCTTCCCTCACGGTGCATTGCAGCAGCTTGAAATCTGCCAAGTGGGGACTGGAGGGCATGGTAAGGATGGTCCTGCAACTCCTCCTGCCTTTGACAGGAGTACTTTTGCTGGACTGCCTGTTACCAGAAGGGTGTGAGTACTCAGAGCACAGAGTGCTCCATTTAATGCTTCCTCCTTGTACCCCTCCTCCCTATCAAACATGAGTACCAGCTCCAGTTCTCTTCTATCCAGACCTGTAATGACTGGGTTGTACTTTAATATCTACCATGAAACAGGAATGTGCATAAAAGTTGGGGCTCTAAAGGTACCCACATTTGAGACCTGGACAAACTGAAATGAGCCGCTGTGTCCATCAAGCAGAGGAACAGCACTGGAAATGACAAATTTCATTAATTCATTGCCAAACATATGGAGATGGTGCTTATCAAAGCACTAGATAAAATCCAGGGGAGTTCTGGATCTAAAGCATATTTGGAAAATTCTCCAATATAGATTCAACTTGAACTTCTCATTCCAGCAGAATTTGGACAGCAATTTAAGAGGCAAACACTTTTTTCATACTCTGTCCTCACAGGAAACTGGGTAGATTTTTATAACTTGCCGGGATATTTGGACCTATGTCCCTTTAACACAACATGTAAGTTTGGAGTGCTGGAGGCAGTCTTAACATAACAAAACCAAATTCATAGAACCATTGTCTGCTTTCCAAATTTTGCATGATATATGAGAAAGGAACTGAATCATCAAAGTATCCTCCTCATCTTCATGAACAGGATGAGGACGTTGTTTCTAATTTTAATTGGCAAGGAAGAGCAATTTGATTTAGAGATAAAAAAGGCGGAAGGGAGTAATAATTTACTCTCAAACAGCACGAGCTTCAGAAAATACACAAATGTGAGAGTGACTCCATCTAGTCCAGTATACTGCCTCTAGCAAGTGGCCTAAATAGGTGCCTGGGAAGAATACAAAATAGGGCAAGCATATATGAACTTTCTCTAAATACTCCCTGAGCTCCCACTCATTTGTGGGTCACAAAAGTCCTGAACTGTTTTTGTTTGTCTTTCCTTGAATGCAAGTAAATCTTAACATCCTATGGCAAGGAATTCCACAGCTTAACTAAAAGTTTCTGAATAAGCAGCTGTTTTTAAGCTCAGTCCTTCCAGACTCTGAAGTCGACTGGCATCACTTATGTTCATCTGTACGTATCTGTAATGTTCATGAACTCATGACTACAACTCTGTATATATCCAGGCACAGATTTACCGAGAAGATGTCATTAACACAGCCTGGAGGCAGGTAATGTCCCCAGAAGTAACAGAACAGTAGTCAGTGACTGCAAGGACACCTGTCCAAACTGCAGGTGCATCCACCTTTTATATTCAGGACTTCAGCATGCATTTCTTGGAGAAATGCAATTGCTAGTTCATGCTGGATGCTGAATCAGAGAATGCTGCAGAAAACACTCTGGACCTGTGAATGTATGCTGGAAGGAATAGAAAAGCAAACAAGAAATGTCTGCTGTTTGTACTACAAAACAAAATACCACACTACTGTAGCATTGAACAAAGGCACTTAGCAATGCTACTTCAACTGGAAGGACAGTTTGCGTAATTTCTTCATACTGTATCTTGGAGATAACATTGATTTTTATTTATAGACATTGCTAGGGTACTCATAAGTGTGTTAAAATGCATTTAATAAATGTGTTTAATTAGCATTAATAAATCATACCTTTCAACGCCATTTAACTTCCATTTGTGTTTTCTTGACATAAGGAGCCCGCCACCCCATGCTCCCTAGAAGACAAGACATTATCTTAACGAGAAGAGAACTCTGCTTTCCTCCGTGATGACATCTGTGCATTCACATCAGTTTGGGGCCCTTTCTTTCTTCTTGCTGATGTGGCACATTCCAAAATGACCAGGCAGATGGGGCCGGAGGCATTAGCTGTGCTAACAATTTTCTTCCAGTAGCTCAGAAGCAGCAGTTTATAGTCCATAATCAGACTGCCCACCCTAATCATCTGCTAAACCCTCCCTCGCCACCTCCTCTGACACTGACACATTGGGCTACCCCATGCTGTAATTAATGACTTGCAGAGCTGCTCCTGGCTAAGCTGCCTTTTCTTTTTTAGTGATGAAGGCATGATAACAAACCAGACTAGACTGGGATCTCAGCTGCTCTGGTGAGTTTTCATCATATTTCAGACCACTACTGGTTGCCCCCTACCCATTTGCTTTCGCTCACTGAGATCTGGGACAGGCAGGCATTTCATGTGACTGAGAAGTAGCTTAAGGTAAATATGAATTCTTCCTTTGAATTGGACTGATTTTGGCTGATGCAGTAATCCAAAAGCAAGATACCCGGCCCTACAGAAATTCAATTACCAATCCTTTTTGGAGAAAGGATTTGCAAAAATGACACAAAAGCCATTCTAGGGCTGAAAGATGATCCTTCAGAAAGATTTATTGGCAAGAGGCCAGATAAAGCTAAGCAGCCAATCTGATAATTTTCTCTAGCATTTGCATTAACCTGTTCAGCAATTTGTGGTACTTTATTCCAGACAAACGTAGCCTTCACCTTATGTATTTACTTTGCAGCTGCTGCAGAAGCTGAGCCAGCGCTCAGTATGGTTCTCAGGTATTTCTTGTACTAATGGCATTTAGAGAAAAAGCTGAAGGCCAAAAGCACTCTAACTAGGTCATCTTAAGTGTCCCAGTTGCTAAAAGCACTGCACCGTCACAGCTCCTAAAATGTCCCCCTGACCTGAGCCTTTCAGAGGAGTGGGAAGTCAGTCCTTGGATGTTAGACTTAATTACAGGAACCAAATACACCGATTTTGTAGAAGATGACACTGTCCAAAATGAATAAATTAATACTGATACACCTTGTAATCCAGCCCCCCACATAAAATGATACTTACATCCACGTGCATCCAGATTTTATATTTCTTGCAGATATCTGCAATAGCTATGAGAGGATCAAACGCCCCGTACACTGTTGTCCCAGCTGTGGCGCTCACCAGAAAAGGAACAAATCCCTGCAAGAAAGCACAGAGGCATTTGGCAAGGTCAGAGTGCTGCAGCCTCCTCAGCCTGCAGCAGCCCCAACTCCTCTTGTGCTGCCTCCACAGTGAGCCCACAAGTGTCTCCTAGAGGACATCCCTGCTACATTACACCGGTTTTCTCTTAGTTCAAGATGCTAGTGATATTATATTTTCGACCTTAAGGTGGCAGCAAATTTCCAAACCAGCACCCTCCATTTATTGAGATGCACGAGACAGGTAAGGGCTCAAAAGAACAATCCTGCTCCACACCACGTGCCTGAAACAAGGTCTGCTCTTCACGATGCCGCGTAAAACAAACCTCACCCAGGCACCACAGTGCAAGAAATACCTCTGGTGGACTGTGCCCTGGGCTGCATTATAATTATCGCAGCGAGAGTCTGAAGGTGCGGTGGCCCAGTCCTGTCAGTGGGAGCCATCTTGTCTGGGGGTGTCTGCTGGGGACAGTGCACAGGGGAGGTGTGGGGCTCGCCTCCAGCCCCATCCTTCGTGCAAAGCAGGGAGACAGCTCTTCTGAGGAAAAGACAGCCATCTCCACAGAGGCCAGGGGCTATCTCTTGGATTCCATCTGCTAAATGCTGTGCCTCGCAGAAGAGCACTCACTGTCCATCACATGGCTTTTGCGCTATGAGGTCTTGGGTCTGCCATAATTTATACCAGTGTTTCATTTTAAATTTATTTGTAATTCTGTTGATTTCATAAACAGTACTCAGTGCTACGAACATAAAGAATGGCTACATTTTTTGCAGAACTGGGGTTTAAACTATCAAAAAGGTCTAAACTTCCTTCTGCAAGGGTCACAGTAGGTTTGAGTGGCACTCTACTGTTATTTTGCCTTATTTTTTATCTACTGTATTGCTTTCTGTAGAAAAAGGGAGCCTTTAATGAAGATTTGTGTTATTAATGAGCTTTGAATGCTGTGTCTAATGACTATTTACATAAACGTTGAAGGCACAGAGCTGAGTTCACTGCATACTTTAATCTGATGTTTTAATTCTAGCTTCTGTTAATGAACGCATACAAAATAGTGCATTTTTATAGATGTGTGGAGTTTAGTTTATCTTCCATTGATTTGGTGAGTCTATAAGGAATATTTTCAATGCATTAAAATACATACAAATTCCCCAAATGATTACTTTGGTTTTGTCAATATTCAGCTGAGAAACTACATCATAGGCTGGTAATATAAAAAAGGAGACTGTTATGCAGAACAACATATTAAAAAAAAAGCCAAATAGCTCATGGAGATTATAAAGTAGCTCTGAATCTATATTCTCAGCAACTCTTGCCTCACTAATTGCCAGGCTACATTTCTGAGAAATAAATCAAAAGTTAATGGTGTTTTACCAAGGAAAGCAAAACAATGAGCTGTATAATTCTTGGGGTTTTTTCTTCTTTGGAAGCAGAAAAGCTAGTAAACTTACTTTTTGTTTGGCTTCAAGAATTCTTCTTTCAAGGTCTGATGGGATCATTTTCCCTCTGGAGCAAGAGAGAGTTATATCAGAAATTTGATCTCGAAATCAGCTCTTGCTGTTACTTCTTCACTTAACAGGAAACCCAAATAAGGAACAATGTGGTTTTTTGGCCAAGGCTTATGCAGCATTGAAGAACACAGAAAGATTCTGTCCATTAGCCTGAGTTTTTACCCTAATTATTTTGTCAAACAATTTGCATCAATATTGTGATGGTAACTGAGAGAAGTTATCTTGTGGCCACCCACATTAAAGACTGATGCTGCTCCATGGAGCCTCCTGGTCCTGTTTGACATTACAGCCCTGGGAATATGCTCCAGTCTCCCAGGGAGAGGCTCAGCCCAGGGTCCCATGAAGTTCACCGGGTGCCAAATCCAATGGTCCCCTTTCAGCAGGCACAGAAAACGCCAGATGAGCTGCATGGCCTTCAGCAGCGCAACTTAGCTCTGGTGTAAGCAGTCGTCTCTGTGTTTCCATCCCAGGGATGAACTCATTTCAGAGCAACTATTCCATGTTTTGGTGCATTACATGTTTGTGTTTGCCTGAAGCAGGGTATGAGAAGAAGCTACCAGTCTAGACTCATTAAATGCACTGTCAGGCCCTTTATATTGACTGTATACTGTATTTGCCAACACCTTTAGTATCAACCATTTACCTGAGATTCAGACTCAGTGGTATAAGGCTTGAAGGCTAATTTATGAAATCCTGCAAATGAATTAGACACAAGATAAAACAGTGCTGATGCTGATTATTGAGGGTAAGGTTTTCTTTGCTTTACCCACAAGCAAGACCATCTAAGAAGAGACAGTGCACATAACAGCAGTACAAACATGACAGCTCCCCACATTACAGGAATAACGTCTTCACTGGCTTTGAATGTTGTCCATTTAGGTTAATATTATTTTTTAAAGACTTTTTTAGATTTTTTCTTTCACTAAGCACTGATTTCCTGTTGCTATAAAAAAAGAACAACCTTTACTAAAGCTCAAAATAGTAGTTTCAGGGAAACTAATAAAACCATTAGTTTTATTTTTGATTTTACATTAAAAAAAATCGAAGTATTTTCATGACATTTGGATGGATGTAAATAAATAAAAAAATGTATTATTAATTTCTTGTAATAAGATACTACCAGGTTTTCTAAGTTTTCATCCTTACACAGCTCACAATAAGAAAGTAATTATTTCAGTAGAAATGGGTTTGTACTGCCGGGTTTTTTGCAAAATCTGTCCTGCATTTTACTTATTCAAAACACTAAAACACTAAAGAATAATTGAAAATAAAAAGCTCTACAAGTTTAAAAATTAACCCTGATTTTTTTTTCAGAAGCTCAAGGTCTAAAGAGTATTCAACTCATTGTGAGTTCCCCCCAGTTACATGTATGCATTCAGAGAAAAGCAGTAGTTGTTTTATCTTCAAAAACTGTTTCTGGGATCATTAGAGGAATAAAGGGGAAAAAAAACCAACAACACATGCCAAGGAAGGCAATGAGTTCCTCCTCCATACATAGCTTAGATGTTGGTCTGTTACAGTTTCTGATTTATTGAGCTTGTGCATAGGAACACACACAGAGCTGGGCAGATCCCTTCATTGCCGTAATTTTTTTACCAAGGCAAGTGATTATCCAGCCCCTGGTCACATTGAGTACGTGCAGAAATTCATGGCCAGGACAGTGCAACATATAAGCAATGTCAAGCTTTACCAAGGAGCAAGCAGTAGGTTAGCTTTGAGTATAGTCAAAACACAGGCTGCAGCACACAACCCCCCTGCTCCAAATCTAGCGAACTAGCCAACAGCACTGCTTACTTGCACAGCATTTTCATGTGTTAACACCTAAGCTCAGATGACCTACAACACTTAAAATGCTCTGCAAAATAATAGGCTTGTCCTTAGACAAACCTCACCCAGATAATGTGGCAGGGGGTTGCATGAGATGTGCTAGGCAGCATCAGAGGGGCTACTGGGGGAGGCAGAAGAGACTCAGCATGAAAAGGACATTGAGGATAGAATGAGTGTTAATGTCAAAGTCTTCTCATATTACCCACATCTGTACAGTCTTCACTGCTGCTACACCAGACTTAAGTGTTTTGACCCCAAACCTGCAGCTAATACACTACTGCTACCAATATGACTGCATGGTAGTAAAAAAGGCAACGGCAATGTATGGCTGTCCAGTCTGGGGGATGAGAAAGAACATGATTTTCTGCCTGTTTTCCTGGCTTAAAATTCACCACACATTTCCATAGCCCCATGACATGGCAAAACAAGGCAAACTTGGCTGGTGTGGGTCAGGATGGGGAAGAACCACCAGGAAGTATGCTTGATCATGCTGGAAACATCAACAAGATCTCATGGTGCTTTGTCATGCTCCCACAGGTCCACATCTTCACAGAGGGTTGTCTCCACCGCACCAGCCCACATCCCGTGCAAACAACCTGCTTTGTCCCAGTAGCATCTGCTGGGATTTGGTGAGACATGCAGTAATCCTGCTGTTTACTTCAGGGTGGGCAGGGTAAGCATTGTGGTCTTCACAGAGAATCATCACACTGAATTTGCACAAGAAGAAAAGGAAGACAGGACTTCATTGATCCACGTCTGTCTTTAGTGAATAGAAACAATCAGAGGTTTATTTTGATGTGTGTTAGTTGTGTTGATGTTGTCATTAATTCCTCTTCAAGGTGTGCTCAGTCTTTTGTTAATGAAGAGATAGTAAGTCCAGAAGTCAATATGCAGGCGCTGTGATTAGCACTGTAAATTGCTTAGTTGGTGCTCTTCTTTTAATGTGGGAGCAGAGTATTTTGATAGCAGCAAAACCTTCCATTTATGCTAGAGCTATAAATAATTCAATACCTTTTAACAATGATATTTGGGACTCATAGCATGTTCTATTGAAAAGATTCTCACTACAATCAATAAGGATCGTTCTATTAATTTTTGTCCCACAGAAAGTTTTTTTTCCCTAAAGCTGAAAATCTTCATTAGAACATTTTGATTTTGTTAATATACCTCTGGTTTCTCAAAATGGGCTTTCACAGAGAATCAAAACCTTTTAGTTGGGTGAGTTAAGCAAGAAGTTATCTACCACCGGTTTTGTAGAGCCTATGGGACCTGCAGGGTAGGTGCTTGCTGTGCTACTCCTTTCCAGGGGCCATCCTCCTCCTTGGCCCATGCTGCCCACAATGCTGCCAAGACCCTTCTCTCCACATCCCAATGCAAGGATGTCCCGATCAAGGGCACTGCAGGAAATGTAGTCCAGCTGAGAAAGATGGTGAGGGCATGAAGCAAACAAACAGACTTACATTAGCAAATGTTCCTCCATATTTTACTCCTATAGAAGGTCCACTTCAGCTCATTTTAATGGATCAAAACGTGAGTGTCTCTAAACACTGTTTTGACCAAAACAAGCTTCTTCCCGGTTTCTTAGCAGAATGTGTGAAGAATGATTGTTAGTTTGATATCTTGTTTCACTTTAGGATGAAAGAAAACTTAAGTACCAGAAATTCCTGAGGAAGGGAACTTTTAAGATTTTTGATGAGCTCCAAAACTGACTCATAAAGAAGCCAGTGACAGAGCCAATTCCTCAAGTGGGATAAGTCAGTGTAATGCTGTTGAAGATGACAGCACTGTGATGAATTATACCAACTGCTGACTGCATCCTGTATGCTCTCTCTGAGCTGAGCACCTGTTCTATGTACCGATAAAAAGGGCTGTATTTGGCATCTTTACTTACCTTTCATCACATCTAATCAAAATCACACTATCTGTACCAATACCCAAGGCCGCAGCTCCTTTCTTCACAGAAAAGTGACTCTGAAAAAATACATTTATTATTATTTATTATTATTATTATCTCTTTTCTAATTGAATATAAAACACTACACTCTTGCAGGCCCTTCAGTAAGTAGTCCCACACAGGCAGTAATTCTATTCGTAGCCTTTTTGGAAACTGTTCACTGTAATTTGAGGCTTCGTATCAGTTTACTACAGTCAATTAGAAAAACAGCAATCACTCTAATCTGGATTTAGTCCTGGAATATTAAATACACAATTGTGGCTGATGATGGACCAAAATTCTGTCCTTGATGCATACCTGCAGTTTCTATTGCTTGTATGGATTCAGCTACGAACTTGATTTACTGAAACAAAAAATTCTCCCCTAGAGAATTCATTTAGTTTGTGGCATCCAGAGTGATGTGCTTCTGCTATGTAACTTCTGGCCAAATAATATACTGAGAGAAATTAAGATAGGAAGCCTAATTGTGATCTCATGCCAATGAAAGCTAGTAATAACTCCCATTAATAAACAGAGCTACTGCAGCTTAAAATCAGAACTGGGCTATTAGGAAGACTATTAGTTAATCTGTATGTACAGAATAAAATGTCGAAGTTATATACTGGAGTGCAAGTCAGCCTAATTTTCCCTAGCTCATAGGACTTAACTCCTGAGCCAGTGTTGGTTTATAATTCTAATTTAAATCCTAGTGATTATGGTAATGAAATAGTTTTATATCAAATTATACCACCAAGAATCTGATTTTGTATTAACTCAAACCCAGCAGTAACAATATTGTCCAAAGTAATTTTAACTACAGATTATTAAACTTTAAAAAAACGGAAATTCTTTATGTATACTACAGTGCCATTAGCTTAGAATGTAACACTATAAAAAAGATCAAGGAGATAAAAATCTAAGAGGGCTTTTTAGGTGTCCATGAAGTTAAAGAAGAAAGGAAGACATATAGTCTGCAGAAGACCACAAAGCAGAGAAGTAATCACTATTGCTTTGTCAAGGGAGTATCTGGCTTCAATGGTAATGCAAGCAGCAGAGAGCTGTAGGGAAAGAGATGGACACGATGGTTACGCACGTCTGCATCACTTAAAGGCCGTGAAGTCAGTGGGATTCCACTGCACACTAAAGGGCTCTGTATATAATGAACACTTTGAGAAATGAAATCAATTCTAAACTAACTTTCTGAAAGAGAGAGGAAGAAGAGTAGAACTGCAACATGTACATTCCACTTAACAAGTAAAAAACCCCAGGTTTTAAAAATTGCTTAGGGGGTAGTTTTCATTGGGTCCTGACTACTCTGACTGCTATGGCTAAAGTTCCGTAATTTTCAACTCCAAACTCCTTTTTTCATATGCCTGTATCTCACCATTTTGGCTGAAATGCTTCAAGTTTTCATGATGTCCACTGACTCTTTCAATACACAGACATTTTGAAGAAGTTCAGATTGCTCTTGAGCCATGATTCACTGCTGATACATGGACAATTTGAAAATACTTCTTCAGGTAAATGATATTTTTCATATGACATTAATATTTTTTAATGCAGTGAGCTGGTATAGCTTTCCCCCATGGGGCATGACTGCAGTATACCAACAATGTGTATTGAGCAGCCATTGACCATATTGCCTGGACCTAAAATCAGCTTTTAAGGCGCTAGTATGGCAAACCATCCTAACCCTTGAACTAAGAACTAAGCACGTTCTGAAATGTAAATACGCATGTCGGGCTGACTTTCACACAAGATGATGATCAAATGAAACGCATACCCATGTGCTTAGATGAGCAACAAGGGATTTGTGCCTGTGCTTAAGTGTTTTGGTGAATTAGACTGGGTTCACTGCAGCTAGTCTAATCAGGCTTAAGTTATCAAGTAAGCTCCCTCTGCATTCTGGGGGAAACAGGCACCTCCAGGGAAGGATTCATCCAGCGTGAGGGTTGCTGGTTTGGAGTGGAGGCTAAATGACATCAGATGAGGAGATTTCTACCCCTTCCCTGTGGACCAAGCCCTGTGATATCTGCTGTCTGTGAGAGTGGAAAAGTGCACAGCCCCTGCAGGCACCAGCACTTTGGAAACTGGTAGATGTTTGATTTTAACATGCTGTTATCTAGCCTAGTAAAACTACAGGTTAGTGTTATGCTCAGATTAGATACGGAGTTTGCCCTGTTGTTTTTCTGTTGGAGTCACAAGGTGTTAGAAAGTATTTATACACTGAACATCAGCGGCCTGCTTAGCCATCACACTGGTATTTTTCATGGCACGTCCTTTATTTCATGAAACTGAATTTTTGAACAAACACATTTCCACAGGCTTCATCAGCTTCACTAAAGTCAGGGGACTTCTCCCAAGTACAAATGCACTGTAGATTAAGGCTTGGACTGTGACCAATCCACAAACCTTTACACGTGGAAAGTACTGAAGTCTCTTCCCAGCGTTTCAGGTCTCCCTGAGACCCATGGTGCAGCAGTGCAACTTTATGAGACCAGGGAGGAGGAGAGGCCATGAGGAGGCTTATAAAAAATTCCCAAGTTTAGGAAGGTATTTTTTAACTTTGCAAGAACTGAAACAAAGACAGAATATTGCCAGCTTAATGACAGTTCATTGATATGCTATGTGAAGCCAGAATTGAATTTATATACTTAAAAAATTAATCTGTTTTTTATTTAGGTATTATACAAATTGATGTGCACATACTGGGTAGTGTAATATATAAATACAGGTAGAGATGTAGGAGTGAAGAGTCACAGATGTATTTCACTGGGTTTTGAGTCAATGACATTACGTTGATTAATCTTGCTCCTTATTCCAAACTAGTTAAAATAGATTTACTATTCTGATTTGTTTTTCTAATAGAAAATAGAACTATTCAAAGTGCCTTTAAAAAGAAAATACAGATTTGAATGGGTTACTATGAGGAAGAAAATTAAGCCCATGTGCTCAAAGGCATCTACTGGAATATGGCCAAGTTCAGCTGCCTCATTGACAAGTCTCACGGCACTGCTAAAACAGCATTGGGGAAAAAATGAATGTAGTGCTGATAGCTCGGTTGCCTGCAGGCTTTTTACAGACTGAAGGGAATTCAGTGGTCAGGAACCAAAACAGGTTTAGGGATAAATTGGGAAGAAATACAGAAGTCTGTGCACAGAAGGGCAAATGCAATTACAATTTCTAAACAAACTTTGAATATGAAATTGCTCAATCTGTGTATACAGTCACAGATCTATGACTGCTTCTATATTTCTTTCTCAGGGTAACATCAGAGGAATTACTCCAATTGCCTGAGAGGCTCTAAAAGAGCCAGGACGACAGTGAAAATTGAAAAAATATAGTTTTAAGAGCAAAGAAAACTTCCCTAATGATGATGAATATTAAACTTTGTTTTAATATTCCTGGGATGGTGCTGAAAATTTGGTTGCCTGTGTAATATAAAGGTAAACATAGAAAAATATAAAGGTCAAAGAGAAGGAAAGGTTTGCAGA
This sequence comes from Haliaeetus albicilla, assembly GCF_947461875.1. Classification (NCBI taxonomy): domain Eukaryota; kingdom Metazoa; phylum Chordata; class Aves; order Accipitriformes; family Accipitridae; genus Haliaeetus; species Haliaeetus albicilla. Next base: position 62,225,257 of record NC_091484.1, on the reverse strand, counting down.
AATAAGACTGGTTAGACAGAACTACTGACAGATTCAGCTAGGCTAATGGGGAAGAAGGACACTAATTGTGACCCCTTTGGCAATACTGGGGCTACAGGCTGTTTGGCCACGTAGAGAAGTGAGCTTGAACACCACCTTTCATGACACAGCCCTGTAGGAGTTATACAGATCTGAAGTCTTATGGTGGGAGAACCTGAGTCAAAAAGGGAGGATAGGGCAGACTGCCTGATGCCAGTCCTGAAGGAAAAACCAGGCTAGTAGAAGCTGGCAGGTCCAGAGTTTCACTACTGTCCTGTGCTTGCCAGAGACGGGACAACGTGCAGGCGGGAGTGGGCTGTCACTGAGGCTTTCTCCCTCCCTCCCTTTATGCACTGCAAATGGGTGCATGGAAGACTATAAATACATCCCCAATAGACAGGCACCTCAATTTCTCTCTGAGAAGAATGTGGTTAAAATTCAGTGGTGAAGGAGAAGTTATAGAGTATTAGCCAATATTAGTGACAAAAGCATATTTTTGGTCAGAAAAAAAATTGGTGATTTTGAGCCAGGGGAATTTTCCCTTTGTCTAAAATTTCAAATGCTGTTAGGAATAGGTTTGTTTACCCGATAGCCATTTTTCCACAGTTAGCTTTGTAAAGTAAAAACACATTGTAAATTTATTACAGGAGAAATAATTAATAGGCCTTTTGGGAAAAGGAAGAATTAGAATAATTAAAAATGTTACGATGCTGAAAAGTATGGCACAGTTATCTTAAATGAACAATGCTTCAATATACAGATGCTTCTGTTTTTATAGCTTGCTAAATTACTTGCTCGTGACACGGCTGAAGCTATCAGGAAGAACCATCCTAATGTTCTGAGCCCCAAAGGCCATGGCTGGTTTTTCAGACTGCCGTTTCTCCTTGCTCACAAAAATCCAGAGTGGCACAAGCTTTGTGGAGGGAGCTCATAAGAAGCGAGTTCCCAAATGCTGAGCAAGCTGAGCCATCCAGCATCCGAATCCTCTTTGAGGTCTGCAGGTTTGGTTGCTGGCAGCCTGGTGCCCAGCAGACCTGGACCCCCAGCCTCACCCTATCAGCCACACACCAACAAAGGAGGTGAACATGTTTTCCTCTCCACCTCTCCTGGGCTTTAAATAATGTGCGATCCCTGGATGTGTAGGCTGGGCTACTTCTCTCTTAATCATCTAAATATGTGTGGCTGGTCTAGGCTTGCTGTTTGGGCTCCCTCAATAGTGGGGAAGAAAAGGTACCTCCAGAAGGCACCTCATCCCCGAGGCTTTGGCACCCATTTTAGACAAGGATGAGTTGTCTGCTGCAGATCTTGCTATCTTTTTATTGGCTATAAAAAGTGTATAGACTAACTCAGATTAAATGTTTACACTTTAGGAGATTAAAGTGACACGAATCCTATCTTTAACACCTAATTGTATGCTATAGCTTTTCCTTCAGTTATCTACAAAAGGAGTATATTGTGTCCCATCACATTTTTAAATACACTGTAATGACATATATATTTGCTATTGTTTCCTTTAGCTACTGCTATTCAGTTTTTAAAGTTATTTGTTTATGTCAGGAGAGAAATGAATATATTGATGTTTCTGCACAAGATACTAATATGTCCATCTTTTGCATTTTTGAAATATGTAACTTCATACTGCTTTTCTAATCCAGCAAGACTCGCTTGTTTTTTTCCAGTGCAGATAGTTTCACAGCATTATCTGTGGATAAGAAATGTTGCACTGAGTTCAGGAGGATCCTGTGGCAGTGTAAAAGTCATGAGATATCAACCAGATGAAGGATTAGACCCAAATGACGAATATCTCCTATGGGATAGTCTTCCCTCAAGCACTATTTTTCTGGAAAATGGTTTTACTTTGATTTGAATGGTGTTACTTGAATTAAGTTGCTCCTCAAATAAGACCAAATTTTCACTGTTTCCCCCTGGCTTCAAATACCACCAAAAATACTTTTCTAGTTATTATGCATTAGGTAGTGCAAAGAAAGAACGTGTGAATCCATAAGTTTGATTTTTAGTTTCCTCAGGTGGAAACAAAACTACTCCCTACTTACTCTGTACGCTCAGAAGTATAATGTACGGCTTCGTAACTTATGCTACCAAACAGAAAACATGACTTTCAGGCTCCTCAAATCTTTCCCTGGAAGCCCCACCACAGAGGCCACCCCCTGGACTGCTCCTTGCAGGTAGCTGTCCTGCAAACTGTCTCCTAAGTCGCCTGGCCAGAGGGCAACACTATGTGCTATGAAGTGGTGGGACTAGAGATCAGCTTTTCAATCTACACAGAAACGAAACCAGAATCTTCCGTAGGCTGTGTGAAATGGAGGTCTATGGAGCTCCCTACTTTTTAATTTCCTTCTGCCTCAGTGCCAAGAACCTCCATATTAGGTTTCAGAAACTGTTCCAACAAAAACTTTGCCAAAGCCACTCTTCTCCCACAGCTATCGGTGTAGTTTGCTGTATTCCCTGCAAGTAATGGGGCTTGTCCACAAGGGGAAATCAGCATGCAAGAAGGTGAAGAGGTGATTTATTGCTAACTGCCTCCTCCGATCTAGTTGCTGTATGGATGCTGCGTGCGCTATTGCTGAGGGTGCTCCCCTACCACCACAGACAAGCCACATCTCACAGGCGCTCCCAGTGCTCCCCCAGAGGATGAGGTCCCTCCGAGTACATCTGGCTCTCTGCAATGCTGGCACCTTATACCTGAGCAGCCAACAGACCGTCCCTTCACAGTCAGTGGAGATGCACTCCCAGTGAAGCCTCAGGCAGGAGCTAGTCCACCCCAAAAGCGGTGCAGATGGGGGGATGGCAGAGGCAGAAAGAACCTCTCTGTGTCCCCTTGGGTCTCTAACTGGGTGAAGAGGTCCCTTATTATCAGATCAGACTCAAGCACCTGCCAGTTCTTACTCTTCGTTTTCTTTTCCAAAACTACGACAGGAGTTGTATTGCTATTTCCTTGGTGAGCACCTGACAAAGTGTTCCTCCTTAGGGTCTGCTAGAGGGGTAGGAAACGAGGAAAGCTGATGTGGACTACATGAGCACAGTCTTGCTGGGTTGGAGAACAGAGGAGATGAGGAAATTTCTGTCTTTCCACTTATGCCCAGCATTTTTTTCATTCTCTGAGCTGTGGATTGAGTTCGTACGGCCCCTAATTAAACACCAAGTCCACGGAAAAGCTCTAAGTCTCTTAAGCTATTTTTATACTACCAATAAAGAGGCCAAAGGCTGTTTTGTAACCTGAACCCAACTAGTTCTCTACAGCTAAACTTTCCCCCTCTGCACCCCTTTCCTCCTCAGGGTAAGACGACTTTGTCATTTTTGCCTGCTAGGGGTGATCCCTGCTCCGTACTATTTCCAGCTACTATTGGATGCTGTTCAAGAGAGTGCTAGTTGGCCAGGTCAAAATCACAACAGGGAATGGGTTAAAATTCAACAGGACTTGCCTTATAGACAAATGGATCAGCTAAAATATTCTGAGAAGGCAGCTCTCCCTTTCAGCTGCTTTTTCCACACTGAAAAAGAGATGTGCTCAGCTGAACACTGACAACAGCCTAAAGCTGATGCGCTGGAACACAAGAGCAGGCCTTCATCTTAGAATTTTTCATTGTGTTTGAAACAATAGACTAAAAGAGGTTTTTACAGCTGGCATCCATCACTTTTACCCCTGAGTCAAGGTCTCTTGCATCATGTACAGTCTAGAACAGCTGTCCTGAAGGACACCACTTTGCTCCTGCACCAGTGCAGATGAAAGAACCACTGATGATGCACTGGTGAATACAGAGGATTGAATTAAGTCCTGAGGATGAATCCATCTCAGCGAAATTATACCTAGGCCAAGACCGACCCAAGCAGTTATAGTGTACTTCGCCATCACTGGTGAAACAGAAATAAACAGAAGCAGAGTGAGAGATAAGTCACGGTCCTACTGAACAGCTCGGGGAAGATCTGCTTACTGGGAACATGCATGGTGAATAGTCACATAACCTATTTTAGGCACCTAATGTAGGTTACGTATGTCCGGAGGCTGATCTCTCTTATGGTCAATGCACAGAAGTAGGTGAACCCCTCCCAGAGCTGATTTAGAACATCTAAATTAAGGAATATTTAGGTTCCTAATTTGGATGCTCCGAGTGCCTCTCCAGAGGTGCCTTTATTCACTGGTTGTGCAGAGTGAGGCTCCTAATTTAGGAACATGATGCACTCCTAAATTAGGAAGGGAATTACTTAGGAGCTGTGAATTACTCCTCCCTTCCCTTCTCCCCCACTGGCAGCTGAACCTATCAGGGCATCAGACTGAGGCCAGATTCTGATTACAGTAATATTGGCAGCAATTGTGGTGTAACTTCATTCATTTATAGTAATGGAAGCTCTAGACTGGTAGAAATGGAAGTAGAGTCTGGTCTGTGATGCTGAAATTCTTGTCTGAGAATTGCTGATATTGCAACCTTTGCTTCTGACTGAAAATTTTGAGACAAAAATCTCCAAGTTTCTGAACACATACAATAACTTTAAGCTTTGTTTACTATCATGCCACATGTGCAGAACATGGGGAAATGATAGTATCCCGCTTATAGTCTGCTTGTTCCATAGCCATCATCTTACAAGAGCATCCAACGGTGGCAGAGAGAAACCAGATTCAGGCTGGGGAGTCTAAAAGTAGAAGATCAGCATGACGTTGTAAATCAGACAAATGACATTCTCATATCTTGGTGTCTATTCAGGTTCTGCATGACATTTCCTATCTAAAAAGGGATTGTACTTCTAGGCCTCTGTAATTCCTGTAACAGCCTCTGCTGTTTTGAAGGTTAAACCCTGATCCCATATCCTTTGGCCAACTAAGGGTTAAAGGGTGCTGTCTTCATGTAGCGTGGTTTCTTAACTTCCCTAGAAGATGTGCCATTACATACTTTATATAAAAAAAATTGATTGAGGAAGGGACAAAACTGCAATTTCAAGATATCTTTAGAATGTAATGGATTTCAGATGCTGTTCTATGGGTTCTCTAGTATATTTGATTTTGGAATGTTTAATTTGCTATGGGGACTGCTTCTTCCCTGGCATGAAAACACAATTATTAAAGCTCATTTCATTATTTTGAGACTGATAGCACAATTTGGTTCATTGTTTAACATTCCATAGCTATGAATACAATGAAATTCTCTAATGATTAATAGGATTTGTTATTTTAAATAATCATGCTGAACCTTATTTGCAAGACTTATTAGGTCTGTAACTTCCATATGAATAAGGCATCTCTAGCTGTACAGCCAACTTTGGAGAGTTGCCACTCATTTGTAGAATATCATTCTCTTTGACTGCTTTGGGGACAATTATTCTGCAACACGGAGCCTGCAGTTGTGTACTGCATCTCACCCTACTGTCATGAAAGGCATCCTCAGAGGGACTTCCTCCTAGGCATTTCTGATCAGTTTTCAAGACACTTTGCTCTTCACACTTGCACAAAATGGAAACACATTCTCTGGCAAGTCAAAAAATGCAGACAGGAGGGTGTTGCTACTTAACATGGACAGTATCCTACTGGGCATCAGCCATGAAAGAGTCCTTTCTGGCTGGGCCCACACAGCTGGAGAGAAATTTAGAAGGGGACCATGAAGCCTGAAGAGAGATCACAGCCCCTCCTGGGTACAACCCTTCCTCTTCCCCTTCCTCCTGCACACGCATTCTCCACTATAAGCTGCAAGGAATTTTAAATGGCCATAAAGCTGAAATAACCTCCCCCAATACAGACAGAAATATGACTTCTGTATGGTTGCTCAAAGAGCAAAAAAGTCTGCATTTCTCCCATGCGGACCACTCTGATTTCTCCTGTGCCCACCTCCCCTCCCCTCTTGCACTGTCAGATCCTGTAGATGCCTGTGACAAACCCCAGTGTGCTGAAGCTTTTGCTTACAGACAGAAACCCAGAGCAAAGCCCACTTGCCCACCGTATACCGCAGCTGCTCTGCTGTACACACACAGAGCATTTCCCTACTACTGTCTTCATGCATGTTATCACCCTCTCATTAAATAACAGCAGGAGTGGCTTCAGCTTGAAACATTTTGATTTGACATTATTTTCTGTTCCCCCACAGTGACCCGAACAAAAGACATTCCTGGCAGAAAGTGCTGAAGCCCGATGATGAGCTCTCATTGTTTGATGTGGTCCTTACCATTCACATCGACATTTATACAGGCACAAGTGAGAGCAAAAAAATGGCAGTGGTTTGTAGAGCCTGGTCTCCCTGGGTTTCAGCCACAGATAACCGCTCAGCTCATCCCTCTATATATCAAAAAGCCAGCACCTTCCCATTTTTTTATTCTCAATGAAGGAATAACAGAAATGAAGACAGTTGACTAAAAATTCCTGTTTAGCTATTTTCTTCATCATAAATTCATACAAGCAGATGTAACAGATAGGAAAAAACAGAAACACATACATGTTCTGATGTGAAGGCAACCAGTCTGGGAATAGCTGCCATTCCTTTTTCTTTAACTTCTGGGAACATCTTGAAACGTGCAATCAACATAGCATACATGTTAGATATGGCACCACCTGGAGTCCACAGTAATATACTGTTACTTTTTCTATGCATTGTAATATCATTGCAGAACAAATGACAAGTCTTGCTACGGTTTTTCTAACTCTAATGTTAAGGTTTCTGCCTCATGGCAGAAACACGGATTCTTCTTCCTGATGCTCCTCACAGCTGGGTTGTGTAATAACAGGATCTACTACACCCATATAACAATTTATGCAAAAAGTACTACTGAAAAAAATGATCTGGGCTTCCTTTCAACCTCGTTTTTGCTACCGTTTCTCCTTTAGTCCCCAATCTTATCTTTCCGTATGCCATCAACACGTAACACCCACTCTGCTCCACCTCCCAAGCAGATGCCACCCCAAGGCAACTTCCCAAGGGGCTTCCAAGTGCAACCTAATGTGTGCTCTCCCCTCCCAAATCAGGGTGGCGTTTCATGCCCCGGGTCTGAGGAAACCCATAATGAGTCCCAACAGACACTATCTGCTGGATAACTGGAGGGGGGGTGGGGTGGGGAGAGAAAGGCAAAAAAGGTCATTCTAACAAATATTTTTCTTTTTATTTGTCCTCTGACTGGAGCAAGGGAAAAAGGTTAGATGTCCCTAATACTAGCCTTAAAATCACTGGCATACATTGACTTAAAACACCCATTTCAAGATGGATATTTTACCCCACTTTAAGATGGGTATTCAGATGACAGCTCTCCAGTATTCTGTTCCCATATTTCAATTGTCAATGCATGAATTAAAACCAAGCACTTCATTTTTCCTTTTTGAGATTTTTACGAACTGAGACTCTGTGTCTACAGTGGAACAAGGTTTGGTTATACCTTAATGCTGCATGAGCACTATGGGAATATAATGCAGAACCTGAGGCAGAGTCTGAGTACTTTTACATATGTATGCACACAAACACACACACACACAGACATGTATACATAAAATCCAGCAGTTTTATCCTGTATATATATTATATATATATACAGATTGATTATATATTGATGTTTATGCACATATATTTATATAAAGCAAAGGTGTATATTGATCATGGGTTTAGGCTTTTAAATGAACAGGTCAGAGTGCAGCTGAGGTAGAGTTCAACTAACCCAACTTTCATCCATCTAAAAATGGAGTGAAGAGCACAAGACATGCACTCCAGAAGATGGTTCAGCTCATCCTAAGGTAGCCGTTTGTGGTAGGTTGGATGACTTGCCCTGTGGATGCATCCACCCCTCTCCCTTGAATATACGGGAGGTGCTGCAACCAGCCCAGGGTAGACACCCAATGCTTGGACAGCCAAAGTGAGATAAGACAAAATCCACCCTTTAAGCAGATCAAGGTAGCTCTGCTGAAAGCATCTATGTTACACCATGTTACACCAGCAGGGTATATGTGCTGGCAAATTTAACATCGTTTTGACTTTTGTAAGGTTTGTGTTTATCCCACTGGAGATATATATACTGTTCGAAAGCCCACAGAAACTGTGACCCCTCCTGTGAATCCAAGGGAAAATGCCACAGAGGGATGGCATCGCTGGCATGGGGGTCAGAACAGATCAGGCTTTTTCTTCCCCTTTCAACTATATTGAGAGATATGAACATATTTCTACACCTCTTTTCAGAAATGACAAAACAAGAAATTGAGAGATTAAGAGGAAATGCTTGGGTACCTGTCCCTAAAAAATGCAGATGTCATGTAACGGCTGCTGTTGATGATTTAGGTGACTGAACTAAGGTGTCCAAGTTGAAAAAATTTTGCCTATCTTGTCCAAAGTCATTGGCTCGGTGTCAAAAGAATCAAGACTGTTAAGTTTCTTCAATACCAAGATTTCCTATTAGTATTTATTACCTAGCCATTTAACGTTAAGCTTATTAATAAGCCCACATTCTGCCTTTAATTTTGCAGGTGTGTTTACACCCACTGTTAATTGCAGGTGACGAAACACACCTACAGAATTTGGAGAACATAATCAGGCCTTTAGGCTTTGCATGTATTGATACCGTGTATTTCACTCCAGAGAATGCAGAGAGCGAGAACCTTTTCTTTGCAACAGTAACATCTTCAGCTGAAGTCGTGACAGTTTGAAATGAGAAGACAGCATAGAGATGATTTTGATAATTGCCTAAAAAAGCAGAACCTGCACACTGGGTATTGCTGCCTTAAGAGAGTGAATTAGGAAGATGCACTTTGCACAACAAACCAGAAATTGCAGAAAGAGAAAGGACGAGAGGGGACAGCACTGCAAATGGCCAGCACAGGTACACACCTGCCTGAGCGCCCGTTCCCACCCAGGTTTCAGCTAGATGAAGTGAGCTCCAGCATCTGACCTACTAGCAACACCCTGGCCCCCCAGGTCAGGCAGGGACCTCTCGCAGACCCGGGAGGGGTGGCAGTTCCTCCTGAGGCATACATCTTTCCTGACTCACACTATCTCAAGCACGGTTTGCCAGACTTGGGCAGATCTGGTGCATGCACTGAGCCTTTCACCCCTGCCTGCTGCCCGTGCCCACCAGGTCTGGCTGAGCAGCATTGCTACTCCTCTTGTCTCCCCTCTTAGGTCCCTGCCCAGCCCGGCAGGGCTACTGTGGCTCAAGCCTGCAAGGTGAGGAACTGAAGACCAGCTGTACTGAGTCAGGCCAGGGACTGGACAGTAACCAACCCTGTCCAGTTTCCAAAAACTTTGGCTTAGGTCCTGGGCTCGTGATACACATTTAGATGCTGCCCTGTGTGATGGAGGCCATGGTTTTGGTCAGGACCTCAAAGCACTACAGTAAAAGCTGTCAGAGCTTTCACTCTCAGTGCTTTTTAAATAAGGACTCAACAAGAAGTAATGCAAATTCTTATATTTTTCTCCACCTCTGTGGAAAGGCCCAGGACAAAACTCCTGCACTACTTCCCACATATGCATTCACATGTTAAGATGAGCCTTGCTTGATCTTCTGCACAGCATGAACTTTACCCTTCATGCCCTTGGACAACTGAATATCCTAGGCTGTTATCAGTGAGGCCTTTCCTTTGCTCAATAGTCTGAACACTCTTTCCCTCTCCATTAGTCAATGAACTTTCTTTCCAGAAGGGCTCCTTCCCCACCAGCTACCAGTCTGTTATCTTTTGACAAGCCAAGATGCTATGCCTAATGTCAATTCTTTCAATTTTTTGCAATTTGGTGAGATAGGCCAAAATTTTTAGCAATGAAATTCCAGAGTAAGATAGGAGGTGACAAAGAGCATAAATCAAAAGACTAAGTGGAATGATTTAAAAAAAAAGTCTTACCAATGTAGTGTTTGTCAGAGTCAATGATTTCTCTATATTTAATCACACTCACTTTTTGCCTTATTGACTTGCCCTGAAGGAACCAGGTTTCTGAGCCTTTAAGCACTCAGATTAACTAGCCACCCAAGTACCCCCACTGAGCTCAACACGCCAGCTCACACATGGAAAGCTAACTGCATACTGTAATGTCGGCAAGATCCTACTGACTCCACCAAAATTACTTAAAGGGATGCTACATGTTTCCCTCTTTGCTCCAATTTCCCCTGCGGTGATGGTGAGCATTGTTGTGTTTCTTCCCTCCATTATTAACACAATAGTCTTTATATTTCACGTAATCCATAAAAAGTGGGGGCAAAGAGAAACTGCAAGGCAAATGTCTCTTCTGATTATGTTTCCCATGTGCCATTACAGCTGCTTATAATGCAGTGCAATTTGCTCAAACAGACCCTCATAATCACATCCCTGAAATTCATAAACATGCAATACTTTATCTCAAAGAGGCCACTGGTAGTTATTAGCAAGTGTCCTCGCAAACATGCATAATTATGTTTACTCTTTAACTACAGGGGATGTCATATAGCATAGTCTGAAAAATAAAGAAAGCTTGAAATGTCATGTACCAGGTGAAAATATCCCATCGCCACAGCCCCCTGGCCAGCCAACCATCTCTCTCATTTTCCTTAGTGTGACATATTCCAAAAGTACAAACACTGGAGCAATTTCATAGGTGAACCTGAAATGTAGTAATGTCCATGTTTAATGCTTTAATCTGCAACACTAACACATCTTTTTCCAATATTACATTACATTATAGCCACAATATACTCTATCTTGCACTGGGTAGAGTTATGTTTTACAATAATTTTGATAATCTTCCTTCTGATTTGACATCAAATGTCTAGAAAGATAAATGCTGAGAGTGCTTAAGACTCCATTTCCACCCATTTCAGCGAAACAATTCTTGCCCATCTCTTCCAGGCTCAAGGCTTTGCCCCCTATATTCAAGAACTGCTGGGCAGAGCCAGACCTTCACCTTGCAAAAACCTGTGTGCATGTCTAGAAGCATACACATCAGCAGTCCTATTCATGATGACAAGACAGTGCATGAAGCTAAGCAAGTGCACAAAAATGCTTCCTAGTCCCAAAGTGAAAAAAGACTCCACACTTTAAATTCTGCACCTCTTTCTTACAGAAAGCCATGGCTCTAACTGCTCTGAGTATGGATTGTACATAACCTCTCTACATGAATGCAACTGTTCACTTAGCACACCTTTTGTTTTACATATTTATGCATGCAAAATGCTAAAATATTTTTTTCTGTATATTTTTTGGGGGGTAGCAAAACTGACATCATGTTAGTATGATGAAATTTTATAGAAGACAGCCTACAGAACAAAGTTGAAAGTCTTCATGTAAATAGCAGTAGCAACCATTTAAAAAGCAGACAATTGTTTTCCCAGCAACCTTAACATAAAAGTATTCTTTCTTTCTTTCAGCTACAGCAGCTTTTTAGAGTATAACTGTAAAATTGCATTAAATATTACTTTGGAAAAAAATCTGCTACTTACATATTAGTATTTGCTGCTGACGTCAGCCAGTCTGCTGCCAATCCAACCATGTCCAATCCAGTTGAAAGTTGATTAAAATATCTAGGGTGCCCTGCATAAGATGGAAAATGTTATCAAAAGGCTGATGACTCTGAATGAAACTATTCAGTGCCGAACGGTATATTTACCTCCAGATTTCTATAGAAAAGGAAGTGCTTTCAAGGTACAAAACAAAACAAACAGCAATAAATACATTTCTTGGAAAAGGCAGGATTTCTCTTCTTTCTCATTCCAAACTCAGTAAAATCAGAGTAATTACACTGAACGCAGAATAATGGATTCCAACATTCCCTATTATCCTCTCAATATGCCTTGAAAATTAGCACATCGCTGCCTCACAAAAATAGCTGTTTGCTCCCGTTAGTGTGTCACATGTTGTCACTGGATGTGTTTTTGCCTGGCTAGGTTTGAAAGGCACACACAAGACACCATCTGAAGAGCTTGCCATTACATATAACATCAGTGATGAATGGCTAATGATTATAATAGACAGGGCAAAATGAGAAAATGGAACATTTTTGTGACTGCTTTGCACATGACTCAATGGCTGATGATTGTATGAAGATGGCAGGGAAGGTGGCGGTCCTTGTCATTTCTTCCCTGTCAGAGTGCAATTACAAATAGCCTGGCTGCTCGCAACTGTGATTTTAAACAAACGCCATGAAAACCAGCACTGCTGCCCCAGCAGAATGATGCACGAGAATATACTCAATGAGCTGGTAGTCCATTTACCTGGTTAGTCTAATTGGTTCCTAATTTTTTCTAAAATTCTGGTAGAGATTTCTCTTAAAAACATGCCTAGAGCCATTAAACCCAGGGACCATTAAAACTCTGTTTTTACTAGCTGCTCCCCGCAAGCCCCTGTTAAGTGGCATAATTACCAGTACAAATTATGGATGGTTCACAATTACTTAAACGCCGTCCAACTCAAAGGAAGGCAGCCTCTGCTTGGAAAACACCTGTCCTGACCCACAGAAAACGTACTGTTATTGCCATCACAGAAAACAAAAGATAAAGCAAGATGATTGAGGGAACGCAGACCCAGCACCAAGAGAAAACTTATCTTTGGTCTCCGGTGGCCTCTTATCAGGCACAGACACATGGCTGGCAGAACAGCACGGGGAATTGCTCCCCTGCTCCCACCTTGCAGCGCACAAAGGCAGAGTAATCGGGCTGTGCAGGCAGACCAGAGCAGGGGATAAGGGCTGGCTGGAGACACACACACGCAAAATCCAGCTCCCTGCGCCCTTAACCTGAGACAAGCCCCATGCCGCTGCCATCCAGACTGACTGCGTTTTGCACTGAGCCCTCCCCACCGGAGACAGGACCTGCCACCTTCCCGGGGACCACGCTGCCCAGGACAGGTGGCCAAAGCCCCTCAGGCACCAAGGGATGCTGCCGAGATCCAGCAGGATGAACAGGATCCGGCCCCTGCCCTGCATGCTCCCGAGTGGGGTAGGTGGGCCTGGGGCACACGTGCACCCTGCCACCGCTGCCAAAGCCAGAGCGATCCCACGCCAGGGGCTCTGCCTGCAGAGGACTGCATCTCCCCTGACGATGGGATTTTGAGGGAGATTTTGGTATTTATAGCTCAGGTTCAATCTCACAGTCAGGCTCCAAGCGGGTTCCCAAATTCCACCAGAAAGCAACAGAAAATTAGGAGCTGAAAGCCTTTGGTGAATCTGGGCCACAGGAAGGCTCAAAGAGGCCTGAAAAACTCCTGCTTTGGAAATAAATCCACACTGAAAAGCTGGGGGATAGCAGAATTCGTATTTGCAGCTGCAGCGTCTCAACGGCTCTCCATCAGCCCCATGCCCAGCCCCAGGCGACAGCCCTGTTGTCACTGCTTGTTTCTTCAAGGAAACCTCGCAGCACACCTCCTGCTTTGGGAACTGCCGTAGGAACAGGGCCGGCTGCACGCAGGGCTCGGGGCAGCCATACCCTGGAGCCAGCGAGGCGGGGGGGAGCAGCGTTGTGCTCCTACAGAGATGTTAGTACAGGGAGAGCAGGAGCTGCTGCTGCTGGCGTGGCTGCCGGCTGAGCCCCCAGCGCCTACACCTGTAACATGGCCCCCTCCACTCCGTGCCCTTCCCTCCTGCAGCGCGGCTTTAACACGCAACAGCAGAGAACGTAAAACCCCAATCCGACCCCAGCCTCAGCTGCAAGGGTTTGTCCGTCCGTGTGATACCCTAAAACGGGAGCGAGCTCTCTTCCTCGACTAGGTGGCCATGGAAAATTGTGGCTTTGGTTAAAATACAGGCTCCGCCGGCCAGGTAAGAAGAGTTTGCGAGAGATGCTCAGCAATTACTGCCCAGGTGCCGTCTGCCTGAAACGCACAACCTTTGTCGTCGTTGTCACCGAACAAAGAGGTGACTGGAAAACAGACTGACAGGGTGCGGGGAGGGGGGGAGATGTGAAAAATAGGATTACTGCTCACTGGTGGGTTTAGCAATACACAACATATTTACACACATCCCAGAGTAAATCGGGAGATGATGGGCAAGAACCAAGGCCGAGGCACTGGGACAGGCAGGGCCGGGCTCTCCCTGCCGAGGACGTGCCTTCGCCCCACACGCCCTCCTCTCAAACACTCGGTTTTAGGCACGGACATCCCCTAGCACGAACATGCAGCCTCCGCGGCCTCCACATGGAAGTGGAGAAGGGCCGGGCAGAGCCGGACAGTGTGGATAAAGGCACGGCCGGCGGCGCTGGCTTTGGCCTTGCTCGCAGCCCCACCGCGCGCGGCCTGCCACCAGCACCGGGGCCTGCCGGGGAGCGAGGCTGGACCAGCGCCAGCTCCTCACGCCCTTCCTGGGGTTTCCAAACCATTCTTAAACGCTCCCATTTCAATTCCTCCCCTAGCGAGCATCGCACAGTAACCGAATTTCACATCCATCTTTCCCTGCATTTGCAGACACTGCCTTTTATATTCCCTCAGACAAAATTCTCGCTGGGGGTGGATGCCGGTAGCTGGTAAGGGGGTACAAAGCCACGTGTGGGTCCCTCGGGCACCCCAGCGAGCCATGGCATGCAGGCAGCACCTGGGAGCATCCCACACCTGCCCCTCGGCCAAAAAATCAGCCATCCGGCTCCTCGAATCCCAACCAGGGATCAGTAGTGGGACTTGGGGATCCAGCTGTGAGGCTAATCTAAGCAATACAATTTATTTTCCAATCAGCCTCCCGGGCCCCTGCAGCCAAACGCAGCCAGCCCCCCCCCCCAGCCCAGGAGGGGCCATGTCCAAAGGGCTCCTGCAGCGGGAGCAGAGGCAGACCCCCGCCGCCAGAAATCTCACCACATTGTCCTTCCTCTGAGGGTAATTCAAGCGTTTTATGCTGAAGCACATGCCTAAGGGCTCCGGGTGTAAACCCTGCGTGTTTAGTGAGCCCCTCCGGCAGCCAAGCAAGGCTGCTCTGCACCCCCCGACCAAAACCCGCCACTCTGCCACATCTCACACAACCCCCCCAGCACCACTCCTTGACCGTTGAAAACACTATTTTCCTTAAAAAAAATTTTGAAATGCCAAGAAACGAAAGCCTTGCATATTTACAGGGAGGAAGAAAAACGGTAACATTGTTTTAAAGGGTCTTTTTTTGGATGCACAAAATGAAATAGGTCCATTATCTGAAACAGGCTATAACAAAAAAAAGATAAACGAAAATTGCTTAAGAAACCCTATTCTTTGATTTCCCAGATTCACAGATCTTGTGTTTCACAGCATTCTGTGAAAATACGTTTCCTATGTCCTACCCAGACACATCACATGGATCACTGGACTGATCGACTTTGTTCCTGTGGACATCATTTATCTAACTATTTATTCCAGTATTTTACAGACGTTTTGACAGCATCCAACTCCTACATCAAAAAAAATTCAGCTGGCCATTTCCACCTCTAAAAGAGGAGGATTACACAGATCCCCCACAATCTTTAGTGGAATCAGTCTGTTCTGTTCCCAAAAGGTGACATAACCTGGTTTTTGTTTTCCCCTCAACCTCTATTCACAAGTCAGCCTTTTGTCTCTTTCAGTAATTGCTACACATTTATTTTTAAGCAATTTCTCAGCAATCCGAATTCTCACTAAGAGCTCCCGCACTCCACATTATTTCTCAATCACAGCCATTAATTGCAGCTATGCTTTTTGTCCGCTCCGCCGCAGTTTATTTAAGGTGGCCCCGGGTGCGGAGCCGGGGGCTTCCCCACGCCTGGGTGAGCTCCACGCTGCCTCCACGCCACGAAGCCCACAGAGGGGCATGACTAATGGGGGTGGGGGGGTGGGGGTGGGTCACAGACAGGCAGGAGTCAACCCATCCCTGCCCTCCTCAGTGAAAAACAACAACAACAAAAGGCTACTAAAATAATTCGGGCGTTGCTTTTATTGCTTGAGCCTGAAGTCGAAAAAAAAACCCTAAATACTTCTGTGCACAGTTCTGCCAAATTCTCCTATTTTTATGTCCTGCAGGTAAGGGGAGAGACACGGCAAATGGCCGCTCAGAGCTCCCACTTACAGGACGTTTATCGCGATTTTGCCTGTTAAATCGGCAGGTCCCTCCTGCCTCCCTGCAGGGACACAACCACCCCGCTCGCCCCACGTCCCGGCTGCCTCCGAGCTCCGCACCCGATGCACCCCCCGGGTCTGCAGGGAGCAAGGGGCGATCCCCGGGCCATCACATGTAAAATGGATGAAAAGGAAAGGAGGAAAGTCGCAAGGGTGAAAAGGCTGCTCAGTGGCACACTCGGCAACTCCGATGCACAGAAGCATTAATTTTAAATTGGAAAGGGTGTGCAATGCTGCACTGACAGCTACAGAGACAGGGTGCTGGAGTATTTTATCATTTAGGAAAACGATTTCTGTCTCGGCTAGAAATTGCTTGGAACTGACAAAATACAGTTGCTGCTTCAATCTTTAACGTTTCAAGATAAAATGAGATGATACCTTTAATCAATGGATGAGACCATACACGGTAAAAAATGAGCATGGCTATTACCTGTTTTAATTGCATACTTCAGAGTTGTTCTGCAGTTCAATAAAATTTCTTCCAAGGTCTGTGGCTGGTCTGCCAGTTCCCAGTTATATTCCTGGAGCAGCTCATTTGGGTAATGGAAATCAATAACTTTTGTTGATCTATCAAAACTTTTCACCACATACTGAAGTAAAATGTCCACAACGTCTTGTAGGAAAGACATAGTTGTTATTTCTCCATTGCATGCCGGCAGAAGATCTGGAAACGGAGAAATGAAAAGTTGACTTTGTTTTATGACCATATGCAAAGATTTTGGACAAAGGCTTCTCCCATTTATGTTTAGGTAATCTTTTCACTGCGTTCAATACAAATGGACTTCGTTTTCATTTAATAAGCAAATTGGTGGGACTGTATTTTAAGGAATGTTCTGAGAGGTAATAGGTCTTAACATCCTACCTAAAATCGCAAATTTTGCCCACAGAGTATTTCAGACCAATTTTTAAGACAATGGGAGAGAGCAAGAAAAAAGGTAAAACGAATCTCAGGAAAAATAAAGATTGGGAAACAAATGCTGCAAGGAGCACTCTAAAAACTGCCATTTGCCTTGCAATAAAAAATACCTTCATCATGACTCTCCAATGCAAGTAACTTGTTGATAATTTAATGCCTTTTTCTGAGGCGATGCTGCACAGTCTCTCAGTGCACACACACTGACATGTTGTGTTTAAGTGCGACAGCTCAGGCAGAGCCGAGCTGTAGCGGAACCCCGTAATTTGGGGGAACTCGGGAGCGGTCAGGCCGGCAGCAGCACAAGCGCAGGGCGCCTGCAGCAGCGCAGGACAGAGCTCGTCCCGGTCTGCCGTGCAAACAGGAGCGTCTCTGGCCAGCGCATTTCTGCGGGCAGCGGGGATCTACTTAGTGGCCGAGACGCTCCCTCCAAGGTCAGGAAAGATGAAGCGCAAAACCACCTCGAATTAAAATAAATCAGTAAGGGAGCGCTCTTCCTCCCTCCTCCCCTCAAACCTTAATTACATCGCAGGGACTTCAACGAGAAGGTCGCTGCTGTCAGTACTCCTTAGAAAGAGCAACCTGCAGGCTCCCTCCAGCACGCCGGGATTTTATTTCGGCACCTTTTGTGGTGTGGGCTCTTTTTTTGGCGGGTCTGAGAAGCGCCCGGTGCCCGCGGGTGCCGGGGAGGCGGAGGAGCGGGCCGGGGCTGGGGGCGCGGAGCTCCGCGGCGCCGCCGCCGAGCACCGTCGGGCCCCCCCCGGCCTCCGCGCACCGCGGGCGGAGGCGATTTCCCGACCGAACCGCTGTTTTTCGGTTAGTTTTCGAGCCGCGGCGTGGCCCGGGAGCGCCGTTACCTGTTGAGTGCAGAAAGGCGTAATTCACCTCCGCTTTTTGGCAGCCGCAAGGTTTTTTGTCGCAGGTACAGGCCGGCCGCGGCTCCGCTGCCCCGGGGGCTGCCCTGGCGCCGGTTTCCACGGGCTTCTCGGCATCTCCGTAGAGCAGGGCTTGACAGCGACACGGACACACGGCCTCAGCACCGCGGCACCAGCCCCGGTCCCCCCCGCCCGCCCCCCGCCCCGGCGCAGGGCCCGCGGCCGCCCGCCAGCGCTCCGCGGGCGCGCAGCCTTGCCTCCGCCGCGGGCTGCCGGGGCCTCCCTGCCCTTACCGCAGAGTTTGTTTCCGATCCCTCCCGTGAACTTCTGGGCAACCTGACACCAGGCTCTGGCTGCAAGAGAAAATGGAGCGGAGGGTCCGTGGGGACGGGCGCGGGCCGGGGGCGCCTCGTCCGACAGCCGGCACTGCTCCCCAAGACACCCCCCCCCCCCCCCGCCCAGCCGAGCCGAGCCGCGCCGCGCCAGGCTGGAGCCGCCGTCGGTCCCCGCCGCCCCGTCCCGCCGGTCGAGCTGCCACAAAGGGGTCTCCGGCGAGCGGGCAGCGCTACCGCGGCGGCTCCGCGGCTCCGTCGGGCCGGTCCCGCCCGGCTGCTCGGCGCCCCCCTACCTGTGCCGGGGCTCTCGGCGGCCGCGGAGCCCTCCTCGGCCCCGAAGGGCCAGAAGCCGGAGCCGGGGCTTGCCATGGCGGAGGCGAACCGGCGGGGCGGGTGACGAGCGGCGAGCTGCAGCCCAGGCGGCCTGAGCGAGTGTGCGTGAGGGTGAGTGTGCGGGTGTGTAAATGCGTGCGTCTGCGCCAGGCGGCGGCAGGCGAAGGGGCGGGGGCGCCCCGGGCACGCGTGGGTGGGAGCGTCTCCCGTGGGCGCCCCCGGGGCGCGCTCCGCCGCGCTGCCGCCGTCGCGCCCCGCAGGCGCCGCGCCGCCAGCAGCTGCCCCCCTGCTTGGGACGGGACGGGACGGGACGGGACGGGGCGGGCGGCGCCGCGGGGGCCGGGGGAGGTGCCCCGCCGAGGCGGGGGGCGGCGGCGGCGGGCGGGAAGGGTCTGCCGCATCCCGCTCCGAAGGGGCGGGGACGGGGGGGAGAACACGCTCGGGGCAGACCCGCTGGGGCCGCAGCTGCCTCGGGGGGCCAAGGCGAGCGAAGTGCCTTTGTGCCGCCTCCACCCCACGGACGGCCACTCGGCCGCCGAGCGCCGAGGGGAGGGCTGGGACGCCGGTCCCTGGGGCTACGGGGAAGCGTCCCCGGTCTTGTGAGCTGCAAAGCGCCGAGAAATCTCCCCCCGCCCCTCACCCCCTGCACCGGGGCACCCCCGCGGCTGCGAGCAGGGGACTCCCGGGCGGCGGCGCCGAGGCCGGGACAGCCCCTGCCGCAGGCGGCGAGCAGCGGGGGAGTCCCGGGGCGGGGAAGGGACGGCCCCCCCGACGCCCCCCCGGGCCGGGCCGGCCCTGCCCTGCCCGCAGCGACCGGCGGGGGTCCCGTCGGGCCGGGCCGCCGCGGAGAAGGCGCTGGTGGAGGGGCCCGTGCGGGGCTGGGGCGATCCCCGTTCCCGGGCCGGGCAGAGGGGTCCCGGCTGCCCTCCCGCGGGGGCGGCGGGAGGGGTCCTGAGCGACCCGGCGGCTGTCTGGGGTCGGCCCCTGGCTCCTGCGCCTGCCCACCCCGGCATCTCTCCTGGCACCCCCCGCGCCGCTCCCGGGGTCTCCCCGCAACGCCCCGGCGATGGGGAGCCCCGCGGAGCCGTCCTGCCCGCTCCAGCCCAGCGGGAAGCAGCAGGTCTCGGAGGGGAGACTGGAAGAGGAGGAAAACCACCGCTCCCTTCCCCTCCCCGACGTCGTTTCTGCAGGCAACCGACCAAACCTCCACCTTCCACCCAGCCGCTTCTCCGCGGGAGCACGGAGCCCTTCTTTGCCGGGGCTGCCTCTCCTCCCGCACGGCAGGGATTTCAAGCCCTCACCCTCGGAGGGAGGCAGGCGGGACCACCCCAGACCAGGATTTGGCCCTGCCGAGAGCGCTGGACATGCCAGGCCCGGCCCTGGTGGCTGTGTTCGGCTGGGGGCATCTCTCTCCGCTCTCTGCGTGCACCCCCATGGTTATTAGGGCTGTCCCCTCGTGAAATCTCACGGAAATGTCTTGGTGTTTTAAAACACTGCCCCGGTGGGAAAGTAAAAGAAAACCAGCCTAGGCATCTCTTCGTGTGAAATTACAGGTCCATTCCAGTTCCCAGATCACATCGACTTTAAGGAAACGCAGGTGGTAACTCCGGCTTCCCACGGCGAGAGGCTGCTGTGAGCTCTTCCCTGCCTTGCTCGTTCATGCCCCAGTCCACAGTGTTTCATCAGTTCTGGGTGTAATTCGGACACAGCCAACCGTATCACTACTTTGTGCATTTTTATTTACTTCACCATTTTAGTAATACATGAGAAAGCAACTTCAAAACAGATTTCGGAATTTAAACAATTTATCGCAAATTTTACATTGCAGAGAATTTTAATCCGGTGCACAGCCTTATGACTAGTTACAGATCAGGAAGCAATGGTTACCTCTCTCTGGGGAAAGGGCCAAGTGTGTGTGTGTAACGGACAAAACCCAACCCCTGTGGCTGGCCGCTGCTGCCAATCGTAGTATTTAGGAGAGCTAAGCAAGGGAGCAGGATCAGGCCTTTACACTGGCATCACGAAATTTACCTTCTCTTGCTTTGCAGCAGGGAACATGCAATTACGAATCCTGAAAGGAACTGCAGCAATTATCTGTGTGGTTTCTGTGAAATAAAGTCTTTTGAATAAGGAATCAGGGGAAAATTTGAACACAGTGGCTATTGCTTTTATTTCCAGGGGAAAATTTGAACACAGTGGCTATTGCTTTTATTTCCACTTAATTTCTAGTGGAACTGATTAAGAATGATCATTACATCTAGGCAGCAATCAACCAGAGAGCGTATTTCTATTCCTTTCTTGGCACCCCAGAGATTAAGATTCCTAAAAATCTAATGCAAAGGAGAACAAAACAAACACGATTTAAAAGTTCATCACTTAGTCACAAAGCTCAGAGGTGGATATACTTCCCATAAATAGACATCTCCAACATAAAGATTATACACACAGTATTGACCTTTAAAACTGGCTAGTAGCTTTACAGTAAAGTCAATAATGAAATAAACTGCCATAGTATGCTACCCAATTAATCATTCATGTTTGTTTTCATTAGAGGGACACTTGCCACAAACAGTTCATCCCCAAATTTGGGCATTGTACACCTAAAATAAGCAAAAATTCCCCTATGGTGTTCTTGTAATTTTTTTTCCTGTAAAACAATTTATTAGAAACAATAACTAAGGTTTTCTGAAGGTGCATGTGGGAATTTGAAAGCTTACCAGGGAACTATGAACTAAATGATCTGTTTTAATTGGATGAGACTGATGAAATGCAAAAAAGAAAGAAATATACATTGAGGAAAGTGAACTAGATTTAAGCTGCTTAATGTCTAATAATTTTAAGATGTAGCAGTGGTATTTGAAAGAAAGCTGATTTTTATATTAATTTTTTTTTAAAGTATGAGATATGTGAATGACAGTGTCCCTTTGCAATGGTGTTGGGCTGTAAACCACAGTACTTCATATTCACGTGAACACACATGTTGTAAACTTGAAACATTGGAGATTTAAAAAAAAGAAAAAGGAAGCACATGGTATAAAATGATAAAAAAGATTATGCTATTAAAAGCCAAATGGCAGCAGGAACAGCAGCAGCAGCTAGAACTGCTGGATAAGGCGCCGGCGCTGTGAGGTCTTCCGCAGCAGTCGTCTGTAGTCATAGGGATTATCTTCGGTTTTACTCTCTTCCAGGGGGCTTTCTGCAACCCTCGACCTAGGGATTAAGCGCAGAAGTGTTTTAGAAATTAAAGTCAAAACATTTACCTTGGCAAACTCTCCTAATCGACTGCTTAACCTCCTCCCTCAGGGGGAAAAATAAAGGGAGAAAGAAAAAAAATCAACTGACTTTGCTAGGCCTCTTCCTGCGGTGCATAAAGCAGGCACCTTGGAACAAACACATTGTATACTAAAAGCAGATGAACACAGAAGAACAACATGTTCTTCTACGAAGGGGACATAATAAAAGGACATAAATAGGGTGAGAACATGGGGGTGCTTTGCAGTAGCGTTTGCCTGATGGTTACTGAACCAGATTTTCAGTTGGCATAAATTTGTTTGCTCTGTTTTTAACCTGCCTGTAGAGCTCACTGTAAGTGGCCATCTCTCCTTTTTTTTTTTTTTTTTTTCAGATGCATTTTGCAAGCCACCTCTGACAGGCTGGAATGGTGACTTGGCACCACGTGTTACCATGGAGCAAGATTAAAAATAAAGCTCAGTTATTTAAAAAGGTTATTACTCTGAAATAATTACAAAAATTTGTAGTCTTCTACACTAAAGGTGTACCCCACCACTGGTCCTACACCAGCATCAAAGGTAAACTGCCAAATAAAAAATACTCAGTGCTTCACTTCTGTAGATTGAAATGACTATATGGTCTTTAGATCCAGGTGACCCCATTTGAGAGATAATGAAGTGCAGAAATGTTTATTAATTGCACTCATCTGCCCTCAGAGGTAACAGTGTAAATTTAAAAGTTACACATAATTTTTTCACTATGTCTAATTAGGATGTAATCAGAGCAGCACACAGTAAAAGGTAAGAAATTCCTTTTAGTAAGCTCAGTGGCAAAATTCTTACCCATCTAAACCAGACCTCAGGGTGAAAGATTTGGTGTAATTAACCACCCTAGAAATGCCACATTTCCCGAGGGATGTAAACTATATGGTAGTTGCCTGATATTATTATTTTTAATTCCACACCATCACAACACCTTCCTAAAACTAATTTAGATCCTACCTGAAAAAATGCCAAAAATAAAATACGTAAGGGGCACAAAACGTTCTAAAAAAATTTCCTCTATTACTATGGATACATTTTTGAATTCAGAGATCATCCCAGGCTTAGTGTTTCCCTTAAGCCTTTGACCTAGATATTTTCCAAGTTTTTCTTACATGTATGAAGACACAAGAAGATTCAAATGTATCAAGATTTATAATTATGTGTTTGCACATGCCATGTGTGTGTGTGCATTGGCAAGAGTGAAAATATGAATTTTCTGAGCCCAGCAGAGGTCACCCTCTATGAAGTCTATATGGGAAGAGAGGAGGTAGAGCAAACCCTCCTTCCTCCCTTTAGGGTTTTTCTCCTGGCTGTCCACCTTGGTGGTGTCCATCACAAGCTGTAAACACATATGCTGCTACAGGACAGCAGGAAAAGGAGGCAGTCAAGCTGGTGTCTTATCTGCAGAAAGCAAGCAGAAAGTTCAGCGCACATCCACCCTATTTAAAATTGAATCGATCAGAAATACAATTTTTAGGTTCTGCTTTAGTTTAGTTTGATTTTAGATCACAGATTTACAGCAGGACGTCTGTCCATCTCATCTGGCACTTGGGAAGCCAAAAACTAGCAGGTAGGCTGAACACCAATCATACTAGCATTTGTCCCTGCTGCATGAAGATGGTAAATTTTCAGCTGTACATTTTACAAGATAATTTGGCAAGATTCCATGAATAAAAAAATAGATTTATGTCTAATTTGAAAGTGTATCTTTCTTTTTATGACTCTTTTGAGTATTTGAACAAGAATATACAACATTTATTTTTTCCTATTATTATTTTGTATGAATTACCGCTCAGTAGCTCTTAAAATTGAAGTCCTGCGCTCAGCTGGGTGTCTCTTCTTTCTTGTGGTAGAACTGCTGTCCTTTGAGGTGGAATCAGTAGATGAAATTTCTTGGTAGTAGATATCTAAATCTAGCACTTTGCTCAGACTGTCAATAAATAAGTATACTAAGTTAACAGTTTCACTTTTCATTATTATATTCAACATTGAAAAATAAGGCAACCAAATATCATTATTAGTTGTGTTTATGTGTTGAGGATCTAAGGAATAATATATATAAGTACAAGGAATCAGTTTCTGAAAACTGCTGTACGATGTAGATATTGAGAATTTTGAAAGACTAAATACTTTTAGATGTTCATAAAGCGGACATATATATGACTGAAATTGTTTGGGTCTGCCATTATACTCAATGGGGAGGCATTTGTAAAGGTATAATTCATCTGACCTATTTTAGATATCTCTTTGAGGAAGAGATAACTCATTCTCCTAAAGATGACTATTTTACTTCTCTGAGTACAAGAAGAATCTCAAGCAACTAGTTCAGATATCAGTGTCAATAATGCAGATGTCTCTTATTTTGTTAGATGAATGCTATCCAGGGTATCATATGTACAGAAAAAAACAATCCCAACATCTAGTTTAGAATGGGTAGGGAAAAAATAATATCCTAAAAGCAACTCGAAAAAAGAAATACATAATTCAATTCTCACATTGGTAGAAACCAGAAATAACTCATTGATTTCAGTTGCTATGTTCTATTAATACAGAGTCAGCACATGGAAGAAGATGCAGTCATGGAACTGGTTAACTAGATTTAAGATGACTGAAACCTAACAAGGCCAAATGAGAGAAACCACTAGATTTGGATTTTTTAATTTTCTTTTTTTTTGGCTAAACAGGAGACAACAATAGGTGTGAAATTTTTTCAGGATCCAAATGACATCAGAAAAAGAGCTGTAACAGACCAGACGCAGGGGACATGGACATTAAGTGAATCCTTTAAGCAGTGGCATAATCAAGTGCAATATAAACTGTGGTTGAATGAAGCTAGATGCTGAGAGCACATATTAAATGCATATAATGTCATGTAACTTCCTTTAAGATACATATTTTAGATACAGAGTTTGTATTCTGCAACCTCAGCCGAGGATAGTGCTAAGAGGCCATTCATCGTGCATCTATGACCGGGCTTCCATAGCATGCACGCTATGGTACCATAGCAATGTCACTGGGGAGCAGCAAAAAAGCTTAAGTATAGAAACACAAAATAAAGCTATGATGTATGTCAGGAGCTGTGAACCAGGTCTACAGCGCATGTAAGGATCTAAGATACAGAAGGGCAGAATATATCTATTGCTTGCTTTATTTCTGCAGTGATCCATCAAAATAGGTTAGTTACACTGTGAAGAAAAGACTTCTGGCTGAAATTTCAAGGGCTACTCTTCTTTACCTGTTATTAATAATTATTGTTTTGATTTTTTATGATTTATTTCCAAACAGTCATATATTTGTAGGAGAGAATTTTAACAGCGTTTGTATTTTTGCTAACAAAAAAGAACTGGTTGCTCATTTGCTTTGGCTGGAATTTTAAGCACCCTCAATTATTTTCTGTGTCAGAACTATCTTTGATGTGGACCTTATCTTAACTTATTATTATGCTTGTGTTGCCATGGTAAAGGGCCATGCTGTGGTAAAACTGAACGACTGAATTCTGTAATGGATTTTTGTCATTGAAAATTGCATATTTTAACTTTGTATACAATGTCCTTCCTGTGAATCACCAAATTACCATGCTTTTTTTTAATGCTTTATTCTCGTGGTTGAAGTACAGCTAAGAACTATTTCTAGAGTACTAAATGACAATAGTGAGATAATGACAAAAATTACCTTTCTTTTCTTGGTTTCCGTTTTTCATCTTGTATTGATTTCTAAGAAAATACAAAGTAATTAAAAAATACTGAAAGGAAAGCTTATGCAAAGATACAATTCATCAATATGTTAGGTGGGAGAGTGTTGTATATTTTTCATTAAAAGAAAATATAAAGAATCTAATTTGCTGAGCAAGTGCTCCAGAAAAATCTCTTCTCAGAATCTTTGAGACTGAGAATGGGATTAGCATTGTTACTCCCAAATTTCGGTTGCCATACTGTGAAAAAAAGCTAAAGTAATTGCAATCAGAACAAAAAAGGAGATCTAAAACTTTCAAATATCTATAGTTGTTTTAATGAAGTTGACAACACTACCTCACTGAGGCAAATTTGCTGTGATGCCATGAGATTTTCCATGAATACAGGGAACTCAGTGGGAGCAGGCATAATCCTATTCTCATTAATGCAGTCTTGTCACAGGTTTTAGTAAAATAAAATGGACAAAGGCCCCATTTAAAAAGCAGTATACGAGGTGGCAAAAGCACCTTTGGGATACAAGACATCTAGAAATGCAGAGGAGAAAAGATTCAGAGGGAATGTGAATAATTTCTTATCTCTAATAGATTTCTGTCCCTACAGCCAAAACAATGCTATGTTGCAGCATCTAATGCATCACACTTCAAGAGCAGCATTTTTAAGTGCAGATGGTCTTAATTTTGGTCTTAATTGTGTTTCCTGCAAACGAGTGAAAACTTACTAGAATTAGTGACTCTAAAGTCACTGATTCTCAGTAGTCCTGATGGACTTCAGTGTGCAGGCAAATGGACAAGACATGTAATTGCAAAATGGTAGGCTGATTTAAATAAATATACCCCAAAATAAACTTTTAGTGCCTTGTATGAACAATGCGCTATTGTCAGGCTTCATTTATACGTTGTACCCCTTTAGCTCATTTGATACGCAAGGAGATGAGTGAGAATGGAAGGTGTCTAATTAATAGAGAGAAATACCTGTTTTTGCAGAAGATAGAGAAAATTTTTCAAAAAAGGCACTCATTGTGTGCCTTCACTTTCAGGTGATCTGGGCTTGATAATCATCTGCGAATACCCGCAGGTCACAGAGGTTTTTAGTAAGGTGGAAAATCCGTAATAGCTGGGAAAGCTGACTACCGTCAAGTATCTCAAGTTAGAGCTCAATGACTTACCCGAGGTCTCAGAATTTAAGAACCAGTAGGTCTCCTTTCTAAGCTTCAGTGTATAGACATTTATGCTGAACCTTTCCCTTACCAGTGAACTTAATGTCAGGAAGACAGGCTTCTCTTTTTTGCACCTTCTTGAAAAATACAACTAATTGAAGGTAATATTGATTAATACCTTGAAAAACTGCTGCTAAAAATCAGTTTCAAAATTCCCTGGCATTACTGCAGGTTTTGTTTGCACTGATGTGATGGCTGTTTTCTGATATGGAGCTGGCCATGTAACAAATTAACTTTCAGAAAATACCATGTTCCTCACTGTATAGTCTCAGCTTTCTAAATATGCATTTGCTTCAGAATTACCCTTCTCCTCAGAAATTTCCTAATACAGAATTCAGTGTCATGCCTTTCATTTCAGTCCTTTATCTCACCAATCTTGCTTTCACAAAACAAATCTTATTCTTACATGACAATTTATTTTTAAAAATATACTTTCTTTTCAGAATATCACTGTTCCAAAGCTGTGTTATTTCAAAGCCCCCATAATAAAACATAGCCATATTTGTCTTTTTTGGTATGCCAGACACAACTCTCCCTAAAGGTCCTGGTGACACCTTCTGTTGAAAGGAGAAGCAATTGCTACGGTTAGTTTATTAGCTGGGCTCTCAGTGGCTGTTAAAATAGGTCACTAAGATGCAGGCACCTCAAGCAAATGAGTTTAATTGCTTTTTTGTTAGAACTGCTTTCTGAGCTGCTTTTACATTTTCTCTCTTTCTGCTTACTTTCTTGCCTTTTTTTCTATATTTAAGGGCACTGAAGTCAATAGTGGAAAGCAGCCCTTGGCAGCTGAACTTGGACCAAAGGCTATATATAGAGACACTCAAATCCATTAGTCTCCTGAGCTGTTGGTATTTGCCAATTCCTTCATAATCACAATCTGACACATTTGTAAAGGAAGTTACAGTGTGCATACTAATACAGCCTATTTTAATATTTGCTCCCTCTGCAAGATTGAGCACTAATTTAGATGCTCAAAATAGCTCTCCGAACAAACCTGTTTCTCTCCCGTGACTTACAAAGAAACTACGCAGACCAGGCACTTAATTTGGGTATTGAAGTGCAAATGCTGCTTATGCATATAATGAATGTACATATGTTTAGGTACAAAAGTAAGAATTGGCCTGACCTAGGTCCCTAATCAGGGTAACTCTGAACCTCAATTTCAAGTCTAGTTTGAAATGTGAAGTTTGTGGCCTGCCTCCTTTCAGCAGGGCACAGCTTTTATGCTGCATTAGAAATTAATATAGGGAATTGGGCAATCAGAAAGAAAGTTGAGGTAGGAATTTTCTGGCATTTTTAGCCCACAAAAACTTGCTAAACTCACATGTATTAGAGTGTAATAGGTAGAGTCTTCTGGATTATTTAATGTCTTGGGCTTCCGTGGTCTCCTTGGAGGTCTCTGCATTGGGCGAGAGTCTTCTACTTTGGTTGCAACTGTGAAAAAGCAGAAGATAGCAATGCTTATTTCTTCGCAGCGTGGGAGGCTTTTACAAAAACAGGAGAGCATTTCACTAAAGAGAGCAAAAAAATCCACATAGCCACTTCTACTGCTTGCTGTAACTCAAGAAAGCAAGTGTTTGGGGCATTTCCATCACCAGACCAGAAAGCAGAACTGGTTTATCCATTTGAGTCCTGACTACCCATGTGGACACATGCCACGTAACAAATGTCAGGTTGGAACAGCCCAGCAGTCTGCCTGGCACAGGCTTCTCCTTCTGAAAAGGGCTAATTCTCCACATTCAAAAAAGGGCTCTGAAGGGTAACGGACACTGGAAGGCTACCATCTCGTAACAGGGATCTGGGCAGTGAGGATGGTATCTTTTCAGACTCGAGTCAATCATGAAGGTGTTGAATGAGGGAACTAGCATTAGACCTCTGGTTCAGAGGTTAGTCCTCTACATAATCATGGTGTAGTTTTTCCCCAAGGTCTCCTGCTGAGGCTATTCTGTTTCAAGCCAAATCATGTACCACTGGGCAACACAGCCTGACCATGTCCATCGCATCCAGTGTAATCTAGTTTAGTGTACTCAACTTCTGGTCTATTTCTACAAAAGCTTTCTGCAAACATGCAAAAAATGTTTTCATTCTAATGGAAACAAACCCAAGATTTTGACACAAAATGGAACTGCTGTCCTCTGGCAGTCTCCAAACTCTGAGTTAGGCACTGACTTGTGGGTTACATTGGCTGGCACATGGGGAACTAGAAAAATGTCTTGGCTATTTGCTTGTTAAAAATCTATACGCAGTTCTGACCGTGCTAAGATATAGGCTGCTAAGGGTTCATAGGCTGTTTGTCACAGAGCCAACATAGAATGCAGGGCTCCCAATGCCTTATTCTTGGAGATCACACAACTGACTCTGGCAGGCTGAGGGACCACAAACGTACAGCATGGTGAGAATGATCACCTTACATTTGGCTTCAGCTATAGGAAAAGTTTGCTACAGCAATTCCTTCATGATGAAGGAGGGGGTTGCATGGCAGCAGAACACCGACAATAGAGATGGGTCATAGGGACACATACAGGGTGATGAATGAAGTCACAGCACAAGGTCTAGGCATGGTGAACCATGTATCCAGGTATTTTGCATTATCCAGTGAGGTTTTATATTGTCCTTGTCCCATCACAGAAGTATTCAGAGGACAGTCCATGAGAAAAAAACATCTCCTTACTCATAAATTAATACAGTGTGAGGGTGGAATGAAGATCTAGCCCCCAATGAATTACTGAAGTGTGTTCTGCTGATGTAATCCTCTTTCACATGAGGCAACTTTAACTCCGTAACTCCATATAGATGTGCTAAGTACATGTGACTGAGTCTTAGAAGGAAGAATGTATTTTGTTCTCTAATGACCATCAGAAACCCTTTTACATGATAAAATTAAAAACTCTCCCATGTACATCAGACATCTTTTTAATTAAGGAGGTAGCACGATCATTTAAAATGAGAAACAATCAGTAATACATCAGTGTTGACTCCTGCAAAATTAGCTGTGTAAGTTTTTTGTTATGTGTGATAAATAAAGGCTTGTAAAGGTCATGGATATACAGAGGAGCCAGAACAAATAATGTTAATTTAAATTGTAGTTGGATAATGATTACATTTATTGTTTTAGTTTCTTATCTGAAATGCAGACTGCTCCTCATGTAATGAATGAACAAGTATCTTTTTAACATTTTGCACTTAAAAGAACAATGGTCTTTTTCTAAGCCAGGGTACAGATAATTCATGTTAAACAATGAAATTTAGATGCAATAAATTCATTTCAGTAACCTGTATTAAATATAAATTACATTCTTTGATTTGAATAGGTATAGCAGGCCTGACTGTGCTTGTATGTGGGCTGTTGTAACCCTGCTGGATTTCAAATGGGCCACCTGGAGTTATCCGAGTTTCCATTTGTGAGAGAGTAGAGACATATCTTCCCTATTTTATTTTTAAACACAACAGGAGCCTAAACTGGAAACAATACCTTAAAAAAAAACCCCTTAAAAGTCAGTGTAGTTGAATGAATAGAAACACCTAACCCCTCTCTGTAGCACATTTAAAAAAATTGTGTCAAAGATCATGACTGCATGAAAATCTAGGAAAAAAAATGAAGCCAAATTGATGGCTTTAGGAAAAACACAGGGAAAAAGCTCTCATAATACCTAAAGATTTTTTGTTGTCCCCTCAGAATTCATCACTATGTATGCTGTTATGTTATTTAATTCATCACTGTCAAACACATAAAGCACTATCGTATTCTAGATTACAATTATTCCAACAGAAATTACTTGTATACTTCTTGCATATGTGCTATGCAAAGAAGACTCCTCTTACATTCAGAAAACATCATTTTGACAGTGATAAGGGTTTCTGTAAAAAATAGCTTTTCATGTCAGCTTGTGCATTGTACATATGTATAAGCTATGCAAAAGAACTGAGGGAATAAAAATACCGTGTTGGGGCAGGCAGCCTTCTAAGCTTGGACCTCCATCGTTCCTTTTAAAAATTACATAGAGGGCTGAAAATGCAATTCTCAGTTCTGTCTCCAAATTACACAGTAAGTAAAAAAAAGTTTGATGGGTTCAGCTTGATTTGTTTCACCAGAAAGTGAACCTGTGATTTCCTTCTGCACTTAGATTTGTGTGTTCATTGCTACTGAAATAAAGCTGATGTGTTAGTTGCTTGTATTGGATAACTCACTGCACAAAGTAAAATTTGCTTTTTTATTAGTTGCTGATAATTCCAGAAACCATCTACTTAGTGGAGTTAAAGGTGGAAGGCAAATTAAATACCCAAGCCTGATAAATGGTGAGTTTGATGTGCTTGTTTTCCAGACGGCCTATATCTTTCTGCAGTAGGCAATGAAGCAGAAAGAAGGAGTAAAATCATTCACTTATTAATAAGCCAATTATGTTGCTTCTAGAGTCCATTACAAAGAAAAGCTTTTTATTGAAGCCCAGTCTCTCCGTAGTAAAATAACCTATAGCCTAATTTAAGACTTCCAGTATCTGTAGCAAGACCTGGCTTTGTGCTTTATGTGTAAAAGGAAAACTGATGCTTTCTATTTAACAAACATTTAAATAATGCACATTGATATGAAAACCATTCACAAGAGTAGCTGTCAAAGCACTTTGGAAATGTCAGGTTGGCACTATCACCCTTATCCTACTAGCAGGGTAAATGAGATGCAGAAGGCAAGACACACCGAGACTTGCTTAAGGTTATGTCCCACTTAAGTCGTTAGCACAGCCAAGGTGCTGGACTGAAGGACTGTGCTGAGACTCCCAGCTCTGCAGCCAGCCCATGCCCTGCCGTCCTATCTACCTGAACGGGTACTGTCAGTGCTGTGACACATCCACATGCCTTAGAAGCAACGCGTAGGAAAAACTGGAAACAAAACCAATTGATGCTACACAGCCGTTCCTTTTTAAAGGTTTTACCAAGAGGAAGACAGGTTGAACAAGTTGAAAGGGAGAAGGATTTTCCTCAAACTGCCTAATTGCACGCAGTCAGTACTCAATCAGTCAAAAGAAAGAGGTTTTGCTCTTGTGACCTGGATGCTTTGCTTTTGAACCTCAACAGTGAATGTCAGCCATGCTGTAACCCATGGCCAGGAAGTTAGATCTCTCTCCTGCCCAAACCTGAAGCAGACTGTCAAAACATACATTTGATCAAGTGACGATGGAAAGTTTAATAAAGTTAAGGTCATTCTCCATGAGAATGAACGAATTACAGAGTTAAGGGTCAGCGAAGGCATGTGAACAGCGTGGCTGCCAGGTAACATTAAAGAGGGTCTAGCAAATCTAAGGAAAAGTCCTTATTCCTATCAGTATCTCGGCTAGCTCGTTTACCTCAAAGGTTCCTACCCAAGTTACACATGCACTCTGACTCTATGGTGTTCAGTTACAAGGTATTAATACTTTCATACTCAGCCCTCACTGAAAGCTCCGAATACACTGAAAAAAATAAGAAAAGGGACAAGGAAATTTAGGACCAGCTCATTTAATGTATGTGTATCCTGAACACCACCACAAACTATGGAAACTGTGGAGATCTGCATGTGCTTGAAACATTCGAGTTTCAAGAAACAAACAAGAAATACTCGAATAAAGATGAGTCGGTATCAACAGCCCTTTAGGTTAAACTGTCTGCACATTCTGACATACAATGATAAGCTTGGAAGACAACAATCTCGAGGAATCAACATCCATGGATGCTAATGTAAATTAATGTATGACTTAACAACAGATCTTATACTGAAGGCTGGAGAAATAGTGTGGTTACAGCTGTGATAAGCATCTAAGTGATGAAAGGTCTCTATTTATTAGACCACCTGGAGAAACAGATAAACCCGTCTTCAGGTCATTTAAGTGAAATGTTACATGTTTGATTCAGCGCTGTTCCACATCTTACAAGGTCAGAAGTATAAAGCCAGGCTCAGAATAAAGCATGAAGAAAAACAAGAGTAAGAGCAGTAATTGTATGGGTTTTGTAGAGGGGCTTGGAAGTAATCAGAAAAATGCAACCAGAATTCCAGGATGAGAAGTGAACAGCTATTACTGCTTACAACATTTACGTGCATACCTTTTTACTGTCCTAATTATACACAGTGTGAGGATGTAATGACTCAAGTTTGGGATTTGCACATAGAAAAACACTGCTCTGGTTAGTAATTCTTACGTATTGTTTATTCATGGGATGTTTACCACAGTCAGATTTGGAAATTACGGTTGATGGGTGCAAATTCTTAGAAATCTGGAAAAAACAGAGGGATTATTCTGGCACAGACCTAGGACTAGGAACTGCGAGAGACCGAGAACTCCCCGATTGCATCCAACAGGAGTTGAGTGTTTGATCTCTCATGCCTAAGTCCCACCAGCCCCACTGAGGGAAGCAGTTTCGGTCTCTGACTGACACTAATGCTCTCATTTCTGAGAGTCTGGTGACCTGGGATTATTGCTATTTAAGAGAGGATGTTCAAGGAAAATGGGCTGTACTCTGCTTCCGTGACCTCCCAAATCTTATGCTCTGCCATGGATCTGACCAGCTCCCAAACCAGATCCTGTACGTCCTGGCTGCATCATGTCCAAAGGGCCACTCCAGTGGCTGAGAACAACCAGACAGCAGAAGCGCTTGACTAGCCTGCTTTTCTCCAGGGTAGTCAACACCTCAGTGCTCCCTGGCTGGCCACTCGCTTGCGAAGAAGAAAGACCGGCCAGTGAATACTGCTCTCCTCACCCACTGCTACACAGGCTCCCTTTTCCTTGCAAAGGCTGCCCATGAAACCCCCATAAATAGTGCTGCGGCAGCCTACAGCAGGAGGAATCCTGGATGAAAACCCTGCCTGTCTCACTGCTTCGTGTAGCTGGAAAGGTCCTCAGCTGCACCGGAGTTCCTCGTACCATGTGAATTTCATTCTAAATATAGAAAATTCTCTTCCTGAGATTTTGTACTTGAACTGTCATTTAATACTTAGAAGGATGGGCACCATTATTCATCTGGAGAAAAAAAAAAATTTGCTCCCATAATGATAAAATTCCCCTCACTTCAGGCTTTGACCTCAAAAAACTTGACAGTGGCCATTTGTGCATCTATTCTGACACCACAGTAACCCAAGGCTCACTAGCAGTCCAAAGGTGCAGTTCTGGGATGCAGCCATTAAGTTTAGCTGAAAGCATTTAGCAAGCAAATATAACCTACTCAGAAATTCAAGCCACAGGAATACTGTTTATTCCAGGAACCTCCTGCAGCTTACTTTATGCATTTTTATAAATACAAATAAATTCACTTAAGAACAACTTAACCTTGTGGATTTAAGATTCATTTAACCTTTTTGCTCATATGTTCTTTAAACTGCAGGCTTTGCATTTTTATTAAAATAAACAGTTTTGAAAATCTGAACATTTGTCACAGTATGCCATCCAGCTGTCCCACAGTTCCTTCCCTTCTGTGGGTAGCAACATAATAAAATATTTTATCAGGGGAGCTGGTAAGTTCTCAAACTGAACAATGGCCACCTACCCACAGATGAAGGCAGACAGGTATTCCTATCTGGTACAGAGCTATAAAATACAATTCATGTGTTATAGATGTAAAAAGACATATAAAACTAGTGAAGCTGAGGAAGAAGCGTAAATAAATGTAAATGACCAAAGTAATTACAAATAGGTAAATACTACATGATTTAAAGAACTGCTAAAGCTCAACAATCCTTGCCTTCATAAGGGTAGGACAGCAAAGGTAGCCCTAGAGGGAAGCCTGCAGTAAAAGCATATCTTTCAGGAAATGTGTGTATATAAATTATACTGTAACACATAATGTAGGCAAGAGGACAGGAAGGCTGCTCCCTGTTTAATAGACAGTGGATCACTCACCACGTCTACCTGCTTCACTTTAGCATGATAGTCTGCAGTACATTACCTCAAGTCTTTGTTTTATGTAGTTATCTTACTATATTGCATACAGGAAGAAAGTACGATATCCAGAATGCTGATAACTTCTGTGTTGTACACAGCACAACCTAAATGAACTGCACCCAGGTGTATTTTTACTTAAATATTCTCTACATCTAGTTAGATCATGTTTGCTGTAATAAACATTTACTTAAGACGATGCAGCTTTGTGACTGAGTTCTGTAATGTTTAGGCTCCAACCGGCTCAGAGGCAAGCTAGGGAATTACTGCAGTGTATTCTCTTACTTCAATATCCTGTGCATTGGTCATAGCTGGAACAGAAACAGTTTTCCTGTCGTGTGAATTATGTTCAAATGTAGAAAAAGAAAGTTCACATTCCACACCAAGACAGGTCTTTCAAGTGGACTGGTCAGAAGTTATAAATATGGCCGTGGGAATGTGAGAAATCACGGCTCAGGTCCCTGCTGCCATCGCTCCATACCCTAGGTGAGCGGCTGAGCCTGGCGTCCACTGTCAAACCCACCATGTTGCAGAGAGTGAAACTTCACATCATGGCTGGGAAGGCTGGCAGAACACAGCACTTAACCAGAACCCGGCTGGCCTTCCTTGGCGCTTTTTTAAAGTTCAATGTCTAGCAAAAGTCACCTTCATTACATTTATCATGAGTAGCCACACACATTGTACGAGGTAATTGGGTCAACAAGAGAACACAGCAAACACAAACTATGGCTGCTCAGCTCAGACCAGCTGGGCAAGAAGGGCCAAGAAGCCAGACCCAGCTCAAAGTATAATACTGCCTCTTGTATCAAGGGAAAGTTTGCTACAGAAAGACTGGGAACAAGAGTTCTGTCAAGAACTGGAGGAGGACTGGTTTTGGGGTGGTTTGACTTACTGGAGCAGAGCATTCAGTAAGTGACTAGCTGGACAGCAGTAAATAGGCTGGAGGGGCTAGTTTGGTTTGAGATAGAAGGGGCCAACTCATGCTTTACAGTGTTTAAGGGCTGGTAGGATAACTTTAGCTGGCCTGTGCTTTAGTGACACATTTCTCTATAGTGAGTTCAGTCATTGCCTCTTAGTCAAATAGCACCCACTATTTCATTTTAAATGCATTCAGCTTTGGAAAGGGTAACTCCTTCTGAGCCCTGTACTCACCTTGTCTACATGCCAGCTTGCAGCAATTTAATCAAAACTAAAAGCATGTGTCCACCATATTTATTTTGAAAAAAAATTTTGTTAAAATTCTGCAGGAGCCATCTTGAAATGAGCATGCCTTGACTGAAAAGTATGTTTTAATCTATATGAATATGAGCATTCAGGATTCTCTTTTTGATTCTTCCTACTGTTTTAAAGTTATGATTGCTATTGCTGACATTTTTTGTAAAAGACAATTAGTCAAAATAGAAAACATTCAATTTTTGCATGCATAAGATAAAGAGAAGAAAAGGGGAGGCTTGTAATTTATCAGAATTTTCTTACAGATTTTGCCCGATGCACAAAAGAGCTAAGTGCTGTCACATCACACATACAGACATTTGTCAGGAGAAAACATAGAGAAAATAAATCCTCCTTTTGTTCAGCCCACCCAACATTACCTGGTAAAAAAATTTTATTTCCTTTTATTTATTAAAATGAGGTCAAAGACCTGGTCTCTTGTGCAACTCAACAACTGTTTCAGTGTTGTCTTAAAAAGCATTTTGACTTGGTTCAAAGAAATGTATGACTTTTTTCAGTGTTCAAAACGATACAACACAGTACTTCCACACACCTTACCACTGGAAAACTGCTGTATTATGACACCACAGAGTTTTAAAGCAGTGGGACATATTCAGAGATGAAGGGAAGTGGCTGACCGGTCACCACTTTAAGCAGGGTTGCATGCACAGGTGAGAAACCCTGGCATCCTTTTGCCTCCTGTAGAGCTACTTAAATTTATAGCAATGTGAAGGGTAGACTTTGCTCCATTTTGCACGTCATGGAAATACTGGTACATTTTCACCTGGTTCACTTGTGTAAGTAATGAGATCTTTAACTGATAAACCAGGGATTTTTTTATTCCTTTTCCCTCTACCTATCTTCTCTAGTTTCTGTAGGAAAATGTCTAAGAACCAAGAGTTATTTTCCAAAGCATGCATTTTTAATTCCTCAAGTTTACCTTGTCAAAAATCAGCAATATTTAATAGAGCACTCAGTACAAACCCATTAATGACAATCACAAACATTGCTCTGTCTTTAATGAAAGATCATTGCACTTAGTCTTCCATTTCACATTTCTTTTCTCTTGCAGACTTTGGTCTTGGAAACATGCTGAACTACATAGATTATCTATCAGCAGCCAGTTTACAGTTAGAGGTTTAGCTTTGGTAAACAGCAAGCCCTCATTTCACCAGCTTGCCCATTTGAGAGGACTGCAAAGCAGGGCTGAAATACTTCTAGGATCTCTTCAGTGAAGCCATGGGAACAGAAAGAAGTATTGGCATACATGAAACTGAATCCACAATGTTATAGTGAAAATAGCTGTCCTGGTTTTGGCTGGGATAGAGTTAATTTTCTTTCTAGTAGCTGGTATAGTGTTATGTTTTGGGTTCAGTATGAGAATAATGTCGATAACACACTGATGTTTTCAGTTGTTGCCAAGTAATGATTATACTAAGTCAAGGATTTTTCAGCTTCCGATGCCCAGCCAGCAAGAAGGCTGGAGGGGCACAAGAAGCTGGGAGGGGACAGAGCCAGGGCAGCTGACCCAAACTGGCCAAAGGGGTATTCCATACCATGTGATGTCATGCCCAGTATATAAACTGGGGGGCGTTGGCTTGGGGGGCGGATCGCTGCTTGGGGACTAACTGGGTATTGGCTGGGGAGTGGTGAGCAATTGCATTGTGCATCACTTGTTTTGTATAGTCCAATTCTTTTATTATTATTAACATCATCATAATTTTCTTCCTTTCTGTCCTATTAAGCTGTCTTTATCTCAAATCACGAGTTTTACTTTTTCTTCCTGATTTTCTCCCCCATCCCACTGGGTGGGGGGAAGTGAGTGAGCGGCTGTGTTGTGCCTAGTTGCTGGCTGGGGTTAAACCACGACAATAGTACAATTAGCTCTGGGCAGCGAGGGACAGTCCTGGATATGACCCCAGCTGTGCAGAGGCGAGCAGAGATCTTCCCCAGAGGCAGTGCAGTGGCGTGGGCTGGCACAAGGTCCCTGCAGAAATGGAGACCTACCCAGCGATCTGCAACGTTTGCTCTCATCTTCCTCCACATCTGCAGCCCAAGACACAAGCTGAGGAAATCCCGTTACATCTATTCCAACTGAAGAGGCTTGAGCAGCTCAGTCAGCTCTTTGTGGATCTCCTTGTGGGGCACAGGTCTTAATGATGTGCATGCTCTGAATCCCATGTTTTCCACCTTTATTCTCCCAGTACTCCTCCCCACTGCCACCGAACCGGCTCCAAGCATGCTTGCATTTTGGGAACCCCCACTGACCATGTTAACTGGAATATAAATAACTTCGGAGTGTACCTTCAGAGGTAATGTCCTCTTAAGTGCGTGAGTTAAATAGGTGCCAATTATTAATAAAACTTTAATTGTAATTTTAAGGACATACCCACCAATATGGGTAGAAGTTACAAGTTCTAATAGCCTCATTTGTATTTGTGGATAGCTAAACTTTACTCAGCATATGTGTGACAAACTTTGGTAAATTGTTTGACATAGTATCTAAAAAAATATTTTGTTTTTAAAACATAGTCCCATACCTTACCAATAGCACACACAGTTGAGCAACATATGAGTGAAAAAGAGCCAATGTGGAATTTTTACCAAATGAAAGTATTGCTAGAAATGCTATGCCTAGGCTTCACAATGATTCATTCACCAATCTTAAGAAGCACTGAAACAAAATACCACAAAAAATGGTAAATATGCAAATCCCAACCAGGCTTGGATATTTCGCTGGAAACTATGTTCCAGACATGTACTGATACAGGGCATAGTACAAAAATGTACAGCCTGAGTTATATTAGAAGCCAGAGCTAACTCATTTACTAGTTCCCTGGCCTTTAAAAACATGACTAGGAGTCAATTCTTGACAGTCCTGTTTACAAATGAAAATTCTGCTAACAGTAAGGTTCAACATTACCTGGCTGACAAACATGAGAAGAAAGTCGGCCATTAGGTTGCTTATCTTTGGACAGCTTCACGGGTTTCAGCTGATGTGACAATATCATTTCATTCAATTTTTGCTGCAATGCTAAGTAGTCTTCGGATAATTTTGATATCTGAAAAATATAACACAGGATTTTACATTATTATATATATAAGTATACATGTTCCAAGGTAATCAAAGGTAAAATAGTGGACTAGAGAATGAATTTAAAAGGTATTGCTCTGCCTACTGCAGTGTAGACCCCTACAACAGGTAACTCCCATACCCCTTAAAAAAGAAAGAAAAAAAGA
Source organism: Haliaeetus albicilla (assembly GCF_947461875.1). Taxonomy (NCBI): domain Eukaryota; kingdom Metazoa; phylum Chordata; class Aves; order Accipitriformes; family Accipitridae; genus Haliaeetus; species Haliaeetus albicilla. The sequence goes on along the minus strand of NC_091484.1, from coordinate 62,186,271 downwards.
TGAAGAAAAAAAAGACATGTAGGAAACTCCACACTACAGCCCAGTCCTGCAGCTACTTCATAGTGGTTCACACATGTGAGCGGATGGTGCCTTGCTAATGCAGAATAGCTTCTACAGCTGTAGGCATACTTCTCTGCACATGTGTGAGTCCCTGACATTGACACAGCCACCTTTAGTTTCATTTACAGAGACTTTTCACAAGTTTACTGAATTAAGGTCCTTGCCTGGTAAACGCACATTTCAACAAACAAAGGCAAAGCTTCTGCATTTAGCCTAAACCAGGTTAAAACTAACATAATTTTTTGCCAGTGCTCTAACTTTGTCTTTCCCTTCTTCCTGAAAAGGGTATTTTTCTGTTGCAGCCCAAAATATGCATTTTTATAGAACACTCATTACAAAATCTCAGTCTTAGTTTAGAGACTAAAACCTTGGTGCCACTGAAGCCAGTAAAATAACTCTGCCATTCTGTTATTGCTCAGAGTATTATGCTCAACATACATAGCTTATGAGCTTCTTACCTGCCGCGAAAAAGCTGCCAAATCACAAGCATCTTTCTCCGAGTCTCCCTTCGGTGTCTTAGAGTCTTCAGTCTCCTTACTGGTGCTTTTCCTATCTTCTGCTGTTCGGGGATCATTTTTTTGAACATGTACTGCTTCTGTTGGCTCCTTTGTAGTTTTCTCTTGACTTTTGCAAGGTAGTTTCCCTTCTTTTCTGAGTTGTCCCCTCCTTCTGTAACCCCGGTAACTGCTCTGAATAACCACTGCTGCCTTCTCTTTGTCTTCTGAATCTTGTTTTTCTGCCTCAACTTGCTTCCGTGAGCCTCTTAGTGACTCTTTTCTTGTAATTCCTTTACATCCTGTAGGCATCACTGCTTCATGTTTCAGGTGGTTTCTTTCCATATCCCTGTCAGTCCTGGGCTGGACCACAGCTGATTCTTGATTTTGCCCATCTGCACTGAGCTTATCTTGATTATTTTGCTCTTGCTGGGGACTAGGTTTAACGGCGATTTTGACAGTAGATTTGCTGGACAACTCGTCCAAAAAGGCCTGTTCTTCACCTTTACCAACATGTTTTACTGCAGGGTTCTGCTTCACAGAAGCTCCCTCTCCTTCAGTAGATGTTTTCTGTTGCTCCTGGACATTCCCCGTGTCACTGCACCCAGAGCACTTGCTGTCAGTAACAGCATCAGCTTCATCTTGAGTCTCCTCGTTTGCTGCTTCTTCCAGTGTATCATTTTGAGCTGGCTGCAGTTGTGCTTCAAGGAATTCCACAGCAGATAATTCTTCCTCTGCTATTTTTTCATGCTGTTCCTTTATTTTTTTACGGACTTTGTAGCCTCTGTAATGGCTCTGAACAATGACAACTGCTTCTTCTTCTGTTTTAGGAAGGGTACTCTTCACTCTGGCTGGACTTTCCTCATTATCTTGAAGTTCTTCATCCTTTTCCTTTTCAGTAATAGATGCTACATTTTCAGTTTGTTTCTTTCTAAGTGATTCCCTGAATGAAATAGAGTTTTGGGCAAAAATTATAGCTGAAGGAGATGAAGGATAGTGACAACTTTACAACTACCTTTGGTGGTGTTTGTGTACTAAATGGCAATTTGGTACATTGCAACCTGGGAAAGATTTAGTGCGTATAGCTGGAATTAAAGGCAGCAAACTAATCTCTGTCTTTCTGATGATTATTTCTTAAAGTGAAAAGGGACATCCTTGTTAAACTCTTCACAGAAAATTGCTAGGGGGACAACCTAGGCTGCATGAGGCCTGATAAAACAGTAAAGAATTAATTTAAATGTTAATAAAAACATAAGGCAGAAACTTTTTAGCACTTCAAATATGTATAAATACACACAATCCTAAATGTATTCATGAAAGAAAAGTGCCTCAAGTCTCACTAGGAATGCAAAAAGAATGATCCTGGGCGTAGGTCCAGGTCAAATTTAAAAGACCTAACATTTCCTAAACTGTCTTTAAATCTCGAATCTGCCACCCTGTTCCTTCCCTCTGAAAGAATCTGGACTCTTTCACAGCTGTTTTCCACCTCTCTGGACTAGTCTCCACCTACTTAAATGCTATCACTGAAAAAATAATGGTGATAAGCAAAGTGCTACTAGCTCCATTTCAGAGATTGGGACCACAGTCATATTGCAGGGGTATTTAGAATGTGATTCACCTCACCTGACTTCTAGCTGTTTGATCTGAGCAAGACATCTAGGTTCCTGCGGTCATCACCTATGCTTATCTCAGTGACTTAAGATGAGAAGAACAGTTCCTTGCAGATGCCTATTTCTCACTTTTGTCTGAGCATTTTTTATGATGAGCTAGTTCCAAAAAGAGACTCATCTACAGATTACGTTAACATTACAGGTAAGCACGATACTGTTGATCTTTCCCCTAAATATGCCTTTATTCCCTGGGCTTAAAAATATAAGAAAATTGGCTACTGACATTAAAAACCTCCACATAAATGTACATTACCTCTCCAGACATATATAGAATAATCCTAGTTTGCTTCACTTTTAGCTTACATCGCTGTTCTTCAGCAGTGTAGTTACTGAAAAGTGACACATTTGAGTGACATAAGAGAGACAAAATAACACTACCTCCTCCTTTTGAAGATCTTCCTCTCCTTATATCCCCTGTAGTGAGACTGAATTGTTATTGCTGCTTTGTTTCTTGTCTCAGTTAGTTCTTTTCTCTTCTTCCTGAGTAAGTATCCTCTGGCAACTGACACAAATTGTAATACAAACCAACCTTAGACAACAAGCAATGCACGTCCCACACATTTCAGAGAGTCAAATGATAACAGCATTAAACAAAAACCAATAACAAAATATGGATCGGGGTGTTTATTATGATTACACTTCATCTGAAATTATTCTGTCCCACAAAACTTTTTTGAGATTTCAGAAAGCTGTACCCATTCTACATGAGGATATAAACAAGCTCTTTCTTTGCATTTTATTGGACTAAAGAAAATACGGGAAGATGCAGAATGAAGCAGAAGCATAGTGCTATAGAAGTGTCTCTAGAACACAATGCTCTCAGCTTCAGGTACCTGCTTTGCCTGATTTAGGCAACTGATTTAACTCAGTCTTTCATTTCCCTGGGAAACACCTGATTATCAGGCTGTAGAGATTACCAGGCTCTCTTCTGGCACAGGCCTGGAATTAGCTGAACAGTCAATAGATCAGAGAAAAACTGAAAATTTTATAGCTCAGCAGTTACAGAAGACTTAGCTCATGCTCCTTTTGCAAAGACTCATTATTCAAAATGAAAAAGCTCAGCATGAAGGATGTGCTAAGCTCCACAGTAACCAGGTGCACTGTGGCAAGGGTACTACTCACTGCTTGTGCTTTGTAGGAGGCACAAGTTCAAGCTTCTGGTCTGAACCAGGATGAGTAAGGACTCAAAGATACGTCTTCCCTGAGACATGTAGGTGCTGACTTGTCACTGGGGGCTTAATGCAGTTGCCAGCACATAGGTATCTAGTGCTGTCTGAAGTGCTCCAGAATAGCCAAGGCATCTACATTGAGCAGGCAGAAAGAACAAGACAGATGGGACTTTCTGGAGAAAGTTGGGTATACCACATGAAATGAAGCTGGAGGCCAGGCAAGATAACCTAGGGTATCTAAAATGACACTAGATACCAATATGGGGGCAAATGAACTGAGCATTTGGTAGTTTTGAATAAAATGAATCCAACTCTAGGCTCTGCTGACTATAAGAGGAGTTTAGACACCTAGGTCACTTTTAGACATCTACACTGAAGTGTCTTAATCAGAAAGTGAACTGCATTCAGAATGCTGCTTCTAAAATTCCTGAACTTGCAAATGATTTCCTAATGGGAACTGGCACAGTCTCTACAGTGCTGTGATTTGGACAAGTCTGCAATTCCAGGGATTCAGCGCAAATCCGCTAATCCCTGGCAAAATGAAAAGAACATAGTGTTTTGTCAAAATATTTCTGTTGAACTCTAATTCCAAATGCAGTATCAAGACTATGGGGATAGAGGATTCAGGTGATTTAAATACCCTGAGGAGATGGTAGATATGGGAGCTCTTACTCCAACTCTGCTGAGTGCTTTGCAGCACAGGGAAAGGTCAAGCTCACTTAAGAATGGGAAGGGAGCATAAACAGTCTATTCTAACACATTCATATAACTTGGTGATAGGCTTTATTTGCTTTAGCATTCCCTACTCATAATTTAGACCAACTTGGGCTCCACTAAATGCAGTGGTTCAGTGTAAGAAGCATTCTATAAAACGGACATAAATTACATCTTGATAATTGGATATAGAGTAAAGGAACCCAAATAGTTATTAGAAGTGGCACAATTGGTTTTTATATTGCAGTCTGACAGGGCCTTAGAAAAGTGCAAATTGTAAAGCACTTGGAATACTTCTAGAATTTCTTGGACTTCTGAGCCAATCCTCATTCCATTTTCATACAAAAGCAACTCAACAGGAGTTACTTTGAAATAAATCAAGTTACATGTCAATGGACATGCCAATATAAGCTAAGTCTGGTCTTTTTGGATTTATTCTGGTTCATCTTTGAAGTTTCCTGAGAACTCTGTTATGAGATAGTACCTGTCTAAGCTTTGTTTTCAAACTGGTAAAGGATTTTTTTATTGCTTTAGAAATAAATGGGGGAAAAAAACTGAGAGAGCTAAGTAAAAATGGACTTCCATTTTGTTCTGGTTTCTTGTGCATTGAAAAAAGTTGAAATGAAACTGCACATAGGACAGAGAAGGTGGACAAGAAGAAATATTGGGGAGATGAAGAAACAGAGCAAAGTGGTAAATTCATACTTTTGCATTTGCTAAATATCCTAATATAATTGACAACTTTCAGATGTGTAATTATTTTTGGCACATCACTGGATTTTACTCTGGTTTTAGATTGTTTTCTACACTGATGAAGTTCTACCAACTGCAGTGAAGTGCTCTTCAGTACACACTAACATTGTCTCAGTGCAATTAACAGATGCATCAGACAATGATTTAAAAGCAGCACTGGTGTTGGTATGTAGTCATGAAAGCATATCTGAGGTAGTTTAAATTGAGATAGCCTGGGTACTGGCAGCACTAGCTTATATTTGGGGTTACCACCTTTGTAATTACTGAAAGTGCTGTGCAGATTTGTGCCAGCTGTTTTCAGACCTGTGCCTCTAGTTGTACTGCTGCTGGTTTCAGAGCTGTCCAGAATACATCTGGCTCAGGGACATCTCTGCAAGGATGGGGGAAGACAGAAATATAGGGAGGAAAAAGGGATGTCACATAGCATACATCTGAGCCTAAGGTGATTATTGCTGCAGAAGAGAAGGAATATTTTGCTAGGTTGGATTCAGCGATGGCAAAAAAGAATCGGAGACGTAAGTGAAATTACAGGTTGCAGTCTTCTCAAACATAACTATTACTGATATGTAACAAAACCTATTGCTAATTAGAAGAGCATGCACACACACATTATATGCAGACAGGGTCATATGGAGCTTCAACAATACCAGCTGTAATACTTAGACATATCAGACTAGGAGTGAAAAGCTTGCTATGGCATTTAACTAGCCCACTTCACAGCTGCAGAAAGTGCCTCTAAGCCACTTTGAGGTACAGGTAACAGAATACATTGACTCGTTTCAACCACTGTATATAGATATATAATAGATAAATGATACCTCAGAATGTGTAAATGAGCACAGTCAACCAGTGTAGCTAGGTAATAGCAAAGAATCTGGATCAACATATTGCATATGGACAGCACATTAAAAGCCACAAAAGCAAACAATTCTTACTTGCTTGAAGTCTAGTAATAGATTCTTCCACTTTTTTATTACGTTTTGCATTTGTGTATTCTTTACGAGCAACAAACCCCCTGTAAGCTGAAAAGAGATGTCAAAAATTAAATAATCCATTAGGTACACAAAAAAGAAAAAAGTCTGGAAGGAATTACACACCCTCATTAAAATATTCATAAATATTCTGCAGGCTTTATCTTTCAAAAAAAAAAGGTGAACAAGCACAAGCAGTAAATCTACAAACCCCCTACATTTTCTGGTGAGTAAAGTTATTATGAATCAATACACAGCACAAGAGAATCAGAATGTAAAATACGATGATGTTTGAAACATATTAAAAATTTCAGTTGATGTCTCCATCAACAGTGTAATTGGTCTTATTATCTAGGATGGTTAATACATTTTATTTTCATTATTATATTATACAACCTTGTCAGAGCATGCCAGAATATTATTAATAACAGTATCATCTGTGCAATCACGTCCTTCCATTTTTAAAATTGCCTTTTAAATGTAACATTGATAAACATAACTTCAGTAAAGAGATTGTCATGACCTGGTTAAAAGAAGTTTTTCTTCATAAGAACAGATATCACCAAGTATAAGATATTTTGTCAAATGTAACAGCAGGAGAACAGCAAAATCCACATCCAGCATGCACATCCATCTATCAAGTGTACACTTGCACTAGCTTTAAGCAAAATGTTAAATGTTTTAAAGCTATTACCTGACTGTATTTTAATAGCACTTTGTTCCCTTTGTTCCTTTATCTTTTTGTATCTCCTTGAACCCAGCCACCCTCTGACACAAGCTTGAATCAAAATAATCATGTCGACTGTCTCCTTCCGCATTAAATTTAGCTGTTCCACGTGATAGTATTTGAGGAATACCTTAAAAAAAGTAGGCAGACAAGCAAAAGTTTCAGTTACCCTCCCGGGTCCTGTATTCACTCAATCCATTTAACATCAAGAGTTACAAGTTGGTTTCAAATGATGAACAGACTCTTTAGCTGTAGTACCTAAAGGATCATTCTTGTTAAAGATAGCATTTTCATTGTTTGGGGTGTTAGTTTACCTTACTCTGCCCTTCAACATCTTTTGTCAGTCCCTGCTTATTCATGCTTTCATGAGAAGATGTTTTAAAGTCCCAGTGCAAAACTTCAGTCTGCAACTGAAGTATAAATCTGTTTTCAAAACTACGAGGCTGACAGTTTTGCTAACCTGACAGATCTGATATATGTTACCTAAATGTGATCCAAATCTGGAACCTTCAACCTCTCTGCTTTCCAATTTTAAACCTAAGGCATTGTTTATTTAGTAAATTGCTTTTATCAAGCATGAAGCTCATAAAACCCCTGAAAAACTAGTCCAGCACAAGGGATACAAACACACTCCTGGTGTACATTAGGATAAAATAAAAAGTGTAGAAAGAGCTTGTGCAATTAAGACAATAATGATGCTTATTTTGCTGAATTCCCCCGATCTTTGATCACTTGATGGTACAGATGCAGGTTAAACCTAATTAAAGTAAAAGTAAGCTATAGATCTCACATCTCAAGATATGCTTCCTTTGGCTGCATGCTGTCCATTAGTCTCACTAAGACAGCAGGGGGAAATGAAGGTTGAGGAGGAGGTCATTTCATGGCTTCTGTCCCACCTATCCACGAAGATGTCTCAGAAGAACAGTTGTTTCTTTTACACTGAGGTGATTTCAAATAGTTTAGGATCCACCTCTCTCTCTCTCTCTCTCTCCATATCCTTCCTGGGCCCATCTGCTTCGTTAGCAAATAGAGAGACTTGGTGCAGTACTTGTCTGACGCTTCTTTTCTCTGGCAGACCTCCTGAGATCTGTCAACTGGGGGGTGGGTGGGTGTCCCTCTCTGGCACACTGAGATGACTACTGAACTGGAACCAAAAGAAGAGTATGGGAGCAGACATGTGTTTCTCTTACAATAAAGTCTTCCGCCCACTTGATATATACGGGATCATCCTGCTATCCCCCCCCAGCAAAGTCTGCCACAGAGGCGTCAGGCTGGAAAGCCAAAACCTCTTCCTCTCCCTTTGTGAGTCTGATTGCTCCAGGGAAGAAGTGTAAGTTTTTTCCTTAAGAAAGCTTGGACTAAACTCACTGGGAACCTTACTACCACATTTTTTGAAAGAAAATGCAAGCAGTGTTGTTGTCACATACTGCTTTGCACTGTGGCCTCACTAAAGCTGATCAGAATTTTAACACTTTACAGGGTCAGGATTTCAGCCAGGTATCAGAGAACAGTACCCAGCAAAGGCTGTTTTTTTTAAACCAATAGAGACCAAGAGCTACCCCAACCAAATAGGTGAGAAAAAAAATTGCTTAATACGTTAACAATGACATGCTGCAATAACGCAGATACAGTGTATAAAACAATTACTTTAGTTTTTCCAAGAACCCAGTTGTCAAGGCGGGCTTTTTCCAAGATGGCAGCACAGGTTTCTGGGCTGACTGGAGGATCATCATTTGTTTTGTAACAGATGAGGTAATACCTAAAGACAAATACATGACTTTTTATTCCATTAATAGCGAGCAATAGATGCAAATACATTTAAACCATTCATTTAAATAATAAAAATAGTTGCATGAAAGAAAACTTAGTACTGAAAAAAACAAAACAGCATACGAAAGATTGCTGTGATTTATACGCAGTACTGAGAAACTCAATCAAAACTGGGTGAGTGACATATTGCACACCCTGGAGGGTTGTTTAATTCTGTATCAACACCAGAAGGCTTTTAAAAAGTGTGCAACCCAAGCAGAATTGTGCATCAGTTCTTTGCTGCTCTGTCTCTCTGCATTCTGTGAAAGTAATTTCAGTGGCAAAATAAAAATATTTTTAAAGTTTCTCTGCCTAAATTAGCTTCTTTCATATCTAGAAATGCCATGAAAATTTCGTATCTTCTCTCATGTGCTAGGCCATCTATCTTTGAGATAGTTAACATGATGTGAGATACATCCCAGCTCTTGTTACCTCCTTGGATTCAGCTTTGCAGATACTTCTGGAACATATATGTGCCATTATGACATATCATATGTAAGCATTTAATCTGGCAAACTCATTACTCAGAATTAATTCTGACTAGGAAAAGAGGTCAGGATGCTCATGCATAAAAACTACCTGTAATGTACCAGCTCAGCTGCTGGGTAGGAAAGTTCTTGTGTGTTCCAGGACTTTCCAAAGTGCTCCATAACAAATGAATCATACCTATCTTGTTTTTTTTAATTCAGGAAAATTACATTAATTATGTGTGCTTCCTGACAGTACATTCTGCTTTTTTCTTGTTATTCAGCCTTTCTACACAAAGCTTGGGTTGCACTAGCTTTAAATAACAGTGACAATTTCCTCATGGAATAATAAAAAAGTGGTAATGTTGATTCCTGCATTATCACCAATTCCTGCAACTCCTTTTTTTTTTCCTTTTACTACACAATGAATTGGCTTATTTTTATTTGAACAAAATAATTTTGCCATTACCCCATGTCTACCTGTAACTCTCAATGACTGAAAAAAAAAAAAAAAGACAAGGAGATGACAGATACTTAATAAAAATCCCCTTTTGTCTGAGGATCATAGCCTCACTGCAATCAGGGGCGCAGTCTCTGGAGACCTACCCTGTTATACACTGCTTTCTTCTCCTTTACCTGAATAGTAAAATTTTGAATAAAAAGCAGTGACCAAAAGCCACAGCACATCTTGGTGCAGTGATAACTTGGTGCAGAGATGCTGCACTCCTCCAAAACAGTAATAGTTCCGGGATTATCTTTCCAGAAACAGTGCTATAAAAACTTCACTTTGTCCTTCCTCTCTCTCCTCATGCACCTGCAGCACTCTGCTGCTAGCTCTCTGTTTCTAGTGCACTATTACTTTTGAGTGCTTCTGTCTGAATGGGTGTTGCTTGCTTCTTCCCAGTTTTGATCTCCATTCCACAAATCTCAGTTCTGATTGAGGCAAATACTCAGTGTCTTTATTTGTAAGAGAGAACTACAGATTAAATGCTCAGGATTAATTTTTTGGTGTGGAGGAAGAAGAGATAATTAAAGGCATTACAAAATCATAGTAAGTTCATTACTCTTCTTTTTAACAAGTGAATAATACTTAGAAATTATATTTTAAACAAAACTGTGCATTTAATTAATTTCTCAGCCCTAGATTAGCAATACCAAATTATCATTCGCCCTGTACAAGCAGATGCTTGCTTGAACTTCAGGAGCTAAAGAAACTGTGGTGCTCCTTGGATGCTATGCTCCAAATTCTCAGCTTTAATTTGAAGCAATACATTTCTAAATCTCGGGTCTTTGAAGAAAACTTGCAGATTATACGCAAGATAATTTTTACCCAAATGCGCAGGGAGCCTGAAACAATTATCCTGAGATGCATCATCTTCCCCTACCAATCCAAAAAAGGTGACTAATCTTGTGCCTGAACTACTCTTTGTCATCCAGTCTGTAATCTTCTTTGCCACAGGAAATGTCTTTGTATTTTTTCTTTAAAGACCATGCCACAGGCACTGCTGATGTTTAGCAAACACTGGGCAGCAATGATAGGAGGGAAAAGAGCTTCTTCACATCAATGTTACCGTTTTATGAAGTTAGCGAACAGTATACGGTGTGAATAACCCTGTCTTCGAATTCTTGCTGTCTCCAGAATTCCCGTGTAACGCAGCTGAACCAACACTTTTTCTTTGTCAAACTTGTTTGCCTGCCGGTCGTTGTTTGGCTTGATGCACCTAACAAAATGAGGCTGGCCGACGACCATTTTGGATAACAAATCCATCAGAGAATACTGCAAGAAAGTAACAAGATATCTGCCACCAGGATATTTATAAAACTTGTGTATAGGTCCACGTGTAGCTGAAATTTTATTTCATATGATCAGAATCGTGTCCAAACCCAATGACATTTCAGTAAGCTGGCACTTTAATGGTAGATGAAGTAAATGACCCAACAACAATTCTAGCTTTGATAAGATATCTAAGTTACTAGCATATACTACTTTAGAGAAACACTGATTCCAAATGGATGTACCAAATTCCACCCAGAACATTCTCACCAACTGCCATAATGTCTAACATATCGTAGAAACTCTCCTTACACTTATTTGCTTCTCCTGGAGCCTTGTTAGGTAATTACAGCCCACTTTTTCTTTCTCCTGTTGTCACCTATTTGAAGATCCTTATTCACCCAGACAGTAAATCATCCGTCTGCAGATGGGAAGTGGAAGAGCAGCAAGCCAGTAAATATTGCCATCCCTTCCTTAGACTGGAAGAAACAGAGGCTACCCCAGAAGAGGGGCTGCTTAAACTGCTCTGATCTAGCATGTCCTGTTCATTGTATAGGCTGATGGTGATACTATAGCTGCCCTGCCAAGAGGAAACTTTTGAGTAGGGCAAAAATAGAAGTACACAAAATCACAATTGCAAAGTTGCACTTTTCCCACCTCACCAGGGTACCAGGCTAGCAGAGGGGATGCAGTTTGTAGCTCCCCATGCCAACTGAGGTGAACCAGGCTGTAAAGAACCTTGACTGGTGTTTAGTAAAATTACTTCATGTGAGGATCTTATTAAAACACAAATGAAGAGGCTCATTCCTCAAGATTCAACCTGACTCGACAGAAAGAGGCAGCCAGGACGTAATGCAGTTCAGCAGTAGGTTGGATACATGAAACTAGTGTAGGACGTCAAAAACCATATGTTTCTTATTAAAATGTGCAATTCCATTCTGGACAGACGCTGCACCATGCAGCAAAGTGCTTAATTAGCTTCATCACTAGTGTGCCAATCGAAGACAAACAAGTATGACAGGCTAATGGATAGGGTTTTTTTCCACTCAGTCTGAGGTGGCAGATGCTTTTCTCAGTCACCCATAGATTTCTGCATATGAGTAAACCAGTGGGGCTGAAGCTGAATCTTCATTTAAGAGCATTAGCTAGCATGATCGGAGCAGGGATTTCCACTACAGAAAATAGTAACAGAAAAGTGTAAATATAATTAACTCATTTGCAGCCTCTGATGCTAGATGTGCTGGTAATGCACTGAATCACAGACATTAGGTTTGAATGAGATTCAATAAATTTTTCCATCTGGAACTTTAAAACACCATGCAGCTTTGGACCACCATGACACCTAGGCTGAAATGATCCTTTGCAGTCCACAAAGCTGTGCAATTTTATCTAATAAACAGTGATCTTGCTCCTTACTGTTCTCTGTCATAGACGGAAATGAACTCTTAAGGGTCTTAAGGGTAGATCACCTCTACCATCTTTATGTTTTTGCTGGGAGACATGACTAAATAAGAGTTGGAAATTCAGAGCTGAGCCCAAGTGAACCAACTCTGTGCACCACTTTGGAGGAAAGAATGCTCTTCACAGCTATTTTCTATTGCAGGACTTGCAGCACAGCCAGTGCTTGGGAAGGTCAAGAGCACTGCTGAAGGAGCCACAAGGGTGGACTCAGGACAGCCTCTGAGCAATGACCATCAAGATCTTTCTCTGGAGCTCATGCTTCAAATTAACTTTGCCCTCTTGCTTCTTAAACTCTTAAAGAAATGCTACACCACTAATGTCCAACCTCCCCTTATCTCCCTTGGTGGAAAAACAAGCAAGTGAAAAATCAATATTGATCATCATACATCATCGTGACAGAAACGTGGCTGTGTAATCAAGTACAATTAAAGATGAAACATCACAATCTCCTCTAGATCTTTGTACTGCACAGACCGCTGCATCATATGTGCACTTCACAAACTCTAAATGGACCACTGTTGACTCTAAGTTAACAGGTGCATTTCAAAAGGTGAAAGAATAAATATTCATTCTACTCTAGAAAAATTTATTGAAAGATCTGATATCTTACTCTAAAATAAGAAGCGACTGTCTGTGTTTTCATGCTGGTTGTCTCTCTTGGATGATGTCCGGTATCTCCTGCTTCATTCTATACAGATGAAGAAAGAAAATGACACTTTTTATCTCTGTTGAGCCTGTAGGCCCTTTCCAACTCCACAACAAAGCACCCCTCAGAGAACATAATTAATTTAAAAAAATGTATTCTAAACAGAAAAAGTTACAGCATGATCACTAGCACAAATCAGTTACACAAGTACATTACATTACTTTGCTACACAATACACAAATGTTCACACACAGAGGACACGATTTGATAATGCAGCATCTAAATAATTGCCACAAATAACCTGACAATGTCTGAGGTCCTGTCTGTTATTTCATCATCACTGTTATTTTGGTAGTTCTCTAAGGAACTTGACTACACGCCACACCAATATTTTAATTTCTCTTTTTGCTACAATACAGCTAGGAAACAATATTTTTTTTCCCCTGAAGTTGTTACAAAACTATAGCCAGAAAGAAGGGAAATGTTAGGTTTTTACCTCACGGAAGGAATATGAATTGCACAACACAAAGATATCCAGCTAAACAGAAAAGAAAATAGGAGAGGGAGAAAAACCAAGGAAGGGGTTACTTGCTTACTTTTAGTACCAATAATAGTATTGCCTTTCTAGTTTAAATTAGGGTTCAATGCAGAATCACGGAATCAGTCTTCTTACCTTTGTATGACTGATTGATTTCTGGGGGGTCCACATTTGGTAACTGATTGTAGTTTTGCTTTTAGTGTGTGCCAGGTTACCTATGGGAAGATGAAAGAAAGCAACCTACCAAAATGCTTCCATCTCGTCTAAACTAAAAACTATGCTGAACCACCTTATTCATGCCCCCAGTGTAACCATATAATTATAAAGGTCATTGACGTTTTCGGAGTATGTCCTCATTTCCCCTTTCACCCTTGGGATGGAACAAGCTCTGAAGAAGTTGCATGAAGATGGAACATGGGCTGAATTTTCCTCCTTCAGCACTTATGCCACCTACTAGAGCAAAAAAAATAAACAGACTGCTGCAGAAGGTAAGAAAGATACATCTTAGAGCATCCATGTGGTTTTACCCTAAGGATGTTATTGTACTATTCTAGTTCTAAGGCTACATGTATATTAGTCAAAAAAAAAAAAGGTGCTAGCACCCTTCTCTGGCCCTGAGGGCAAGTGACATGGCATGACTCAAATCTATACAGCTAAACTCTACACTTCACTACTCTTTTAACCTCCTGGTAAAAATAAGATGTTATCTTTCCACGGAGCTTGTTGGAAGCCATCACTGGCCTGTGCTTTCTCTTGAAGTGTGCCAGGTATCTGGGAGACTGCTAGCTGACATGGTCCAAAACTGTCCCAGGGAGGCATGCTAACAATTAATCAGAATGGGTAATCCTGTGGGAGTGCTTGAGCTACCGTTCAGTGGCCCTGTTTGGTTTACTAGCATAGACCTAGTCTTAAGACTCTAACCTTGGAATTCTCAATCAAGTAATACCTTTATTATGATGACTTGAAGGACTAGGCACATCGGAGTGGTTTACACAGACAGTGGTGTTCTAAAGGAATAATGAAAATTTTGCTGAGCTTTCCATCATGTCATGCTATGTTGATAAACCCCAACCATTGCTGCATGCTGCCATTGCTTCTGCTAATAACATAACACCTCTGGAATCTCACTTTCCACTGGGAGAGCCTGCAATCTCTCTGTGCTTAGCTACTATCAGTAAGAGGTGGACAAGAGCTGGATAAACAGCTGCAAATATACAGCATGCCAAGCTAATGCGTCATATATTATGTGATGATATCAAATACTAAACCTCCCTTGTGCTTAGCTGAATATCACAGAGTGGGAAGGAGAGAGAGACGATTACTCACACCTAACTTTAGCTATCTGAAAGTGAGGTGTCTACAGGATCACCCCAGTACTCAGTGGAGAGAGGCACCTTCAGAGGAGATTTATGTTATCCTAAGAGAAACACCTGAGATGATAGGCAAGATGGGTTGGACTCTGGGTGAACCTCTACATTTCCACTGTTCTAGATGAATAACTTAGATAGAAATCTTTTAGTTGGCTATAGCTGGATGGTTTGGGTCCGTTTCAAAAGACTACACACAGTGTTTCATAATATTTAACAAGACGACTAAAACAACCTTCTGAGTTATCTTGCAAAACATTACATAAGACTTGGGATCCGTTCTTGAGACCATTTGGGCGCTGACTTTGGCTCTACAGAAATTATAGTTTAGCATGTTAGCAGATATCAACAAGTGAAAAAGTTCAGGCAAGGACATTGAGCTCAGTGTTTTCCCCAGAAAACTGACTTAAAATAGACCTTCGAGACCAAATTTTGCATTCCACCAGCAAAGCTCCCTTTGTGAAGAATAGGAACCTTGCCAAAACCTCAGTTTCTGTAAGCTATGATAACATTTTAGAGAAACTTCCATTAGGCTCTTCCCATTTAGCTTTTCTGTTCTACTACATCTCCCATGTAGTTGTACAAGAAAGTAATGTTGTAAAGTACTTACTGTATGCCACCAATGCCATCACACAGGGAGTAATACAACACGATAGCAAACTGATTGTAGGGAGACTTACCCATCATCCTAAAATAGCAGGTAGGACACTGTGCAAGGACCTGGTTCAACTAAGGTGCAACTTAGGAGTAATTTCTGTAGAGCCAGTCATATTTCTTTACCCCAACTTATGAAGTCCCTGAGGAAGGGCTCACTACTAGGACCCCACCAATTACCTATTGTAAAGGACTAAAAGATGGGGGAAACAGAGGAGTGTCTCCTCACTCTTTGCAGCAGATGTTAGGAGCCCCAGCCCTGGTTCTCTGCTACTTTAGAGAAAAATTGCACTGAGACAAAACAGGCAATTTATATATGCCCTGTCCAAAAAAGGCCAGTGACTTACCTGATCCTTTCTGTTCAGTCCTCAACCAAAGGGATGCACTCCACTCCCTGTCTTGCTCCCCTACCCTGAAGAGAGGACCCTGAAAGAAGCCTCTACCACTTCCTTGGCACTTGACCAGACCAATCCCTCCCCTGCAGCTTGAGATGGCTGGGGCTCCATTCTGTATAGATTCTAGGGTTGGAAAGTTAAGCCACAAAGTGTATAATGTCATCAACAAATGGTCATATGAAACCTAGCAGTGGTCATCACGAAGGCTAGAGAAGAATAAAAATATTACCGCAATAGCAATACCTGTTTTCGTAAGAGGATGGGTTACCAACTGTCGTGTCAGATTGTTTTCAGATGATCGCAGTAGCAGCACAATATCAGCTGGCAGAGTATCTCTATTTTTGGCTAGAAATCCACTTGCATTATATAGAACCTGTTTAAAAAGTGCATTTATGCATCTTCTGGGCTTTTGAAAAGTAATTGTAAATTTAAGCACTCTGGCATGTGGCTTTTAATATATCAAGATACACAAATAGTTTTTCAGCCATCAGGCTTGCTCTTGCTTACAGGATTTCTTTTGATCACTGAAAGCTCTAACTTCTCAATACTGAGAACCATTATGATGCAGATCACTAAAAGCAAATCCATCATTCCAAAGTAGCTTGGATTTATTTTCCATAATGCAGGTATGTTAATATTAGTTTTAGTCAGTGTGGATTTATCACTAGGATAAGTGTATTGTAGTCCTCCTTTACACCAGTACCTGTGTAAATGGACAATTAACAATGCACTTGATTTCAACCCTATCACACAGGATTACCCAAATGACTGTACAAACTTTCTGTCCCATTCATATCGTGCTGTACTGGACCCGGGACTTACCACTCTTCCTAGAGATCTCTGTATTAATTGTAGAGGAAGTCTGCAAAATCACAAACTGCATATTGGCAATTGAAATCTCTCTAAAAACTCCAGGAATGGTGTACCTAACTCAAAATGTACCTCCAGGGCTCTATCTCAATGATGCTGTAAAGGACCCACAAGAAAACCTGGCCTGTGAAGAAAGGTAGAAGATACTGGCACATTTAATTTAGAATAAAACCCTCAGAAAACAACCAAGTAACAGTCTTAAATTACAAAAAAGGCTTGTAAAGAAACAGGAAATTGTTCTCCAGTTCCACAGTAAACAGGACTAGGAGTAATGAAGTTACATCACAGCAATGGAGACATAAGTTAGACAGTAGGAGAAACTTCCTAACAAAAAAGCTTGTTGAACACTGCAGAGGGCTGATGGGGCACTGGTGGAACCCCCATCTTCAGTGGCTGGTACAGAGAGAGCTGGCTCTCTGCTCCTCAGCAGTGAGATATGCTATGCTGGTAAAGGGTAATTCAGCTGGAGATGAGGTTCAGAGGAGTTACTGCAGGCCTTTTGTAGCTGGCTGTCTTACACAAGGGGCAAGTTATCTTCCATCAGCTGATGGGCAGTACATTGCCTCTTTCCTTGCCAGCTGCTCCAGCACTGCACAGACACAACACAGTTTCCTACGTGAGACAGCAATGCCCACTCCATACCCTTTAAAAGAGCTCAAAAGGAGGTGGGAGCTCCTGCTTTCACAAGGCAAGGTTCAGGTGACCAGTGCCATCTTGCTGCAGTGCGTCAGAAACTCCTCCTGAGTTTGAAAGGCATGTGCAGCAAGTCACCTTGTACAGGAGGGCAAGATGCTGCTCATCAAATGAAGCAGAAAGCAGGGCCTGCACTGTCTACCTGGCTGATGACAAAGTACAGAACTAAGTAAGGCTGATGGGGTGTAGGAGGTAGTTGAAAGAATGGAGCTGGATCCTGATTCGAAGCAGTAGGAACAAGCATGGCACAGGACTTTGAGGAACTAAGGGGAAGAGCACTAAGTTGCATTACATAATTGTTATGTTTTGGTTCTTCTATAATACAGTCAGTTCATTTACCTGGTGACATTTAGGAAAAATACACTCCTGCTATTGCTTTTTTTTACGAGAGAAAATAACTTTTTCATTTACTTTTGATGTGTAAGGCACTGCCAATGTTTCCATGCCAGGCCTGAATAGATGAAGGTTGAGGACCAACCCAGCTGACCTCTTCTGTTTCCTTCCAGCCCTACCATTCCACAATCCCCAACTAATATCATTAGGTCTCTTACCTTTCCTGCATAATGATAAATCCCAAAGGTTAGATCTACTCTTTTAGGTCTCCAAAAATATTTTGATTTCAAATTATCTTCAAATTTTTCTGAAAAGAAACACATAGCTTATCTTACTGGAGTTACTGTGCAATAACTGTCTTCCAAAGCTGTATCCCTGTAGGGGTATTGCCTGACTTCTCAGACAACGCAGAGGCACAGAACAGACTCTGATGTTTTTAAGGACAAAGATACCATAATGGTCCTGTAACAAAAGGCACTGGATAGAGAATATGGGAGTTCTTGTGTCAGTTACTTACTTTGTACCAATTTTTTTCTGTGTGACCTCAGAAAATTGTTTGCCTTTCTAAGCTTTTGATCTTCATATACAAAACAAGGTAGTAATCCTTCCTAAGGATTCCTTGGGGAATTGTGAGGAAACATTTACCAATTGATTGAGAGCCTCTGTACTGTAGACTAAAAAGTATGAGGATAGAAAGACAGCAAGCTCATATAATTGCTTTAGCATGGGCATCGTTACTGGATGTTATTAGGTTTTGTGATTGGCTGTTGGTTAAAACTCTCACGTGACACTTTGCACAGTCAGAAATGAATGAAACAAGGATTTATCTGCACAGAAACCCCACTGAAATAAATAAATCAACCTTAACTGCAACTACTCAGCAGCACTAAAATATTCAGGATCTGAATTATAACGTATTTAGGTGTTTTAATTTCTGAGTAGAAGAAAACAGGAAGCATAATTTGCCGAAAGGCACCAAGGCAGGTTTGCAGCCATTACCCTTAAAAAGTACAAAAATCCTTGTTCAGATACAGTTTATCAAAAATCTCAGAGCTGAACATGACTCCACTTTGAAAACAGTGTTCCTGGCACAGGAACCTTAACTCAGTTTGATCTTTATCTTTCAAGCCCTGCAGCTAAAAATTCCTGAAGGCAGGACAATTCAAAGCCCGGATCAGCAGTTTAGGTTCATTTGTACTCTTAATGTTTCTCTCTCTATCAACTTCAAAGACACATCCAACCCTGCATGCATGCCTTCCTCAAACACACTGTGACACTGGAATGTGGGCTCACTAAAAACATAACTAGCATACAGCCTGAACTGGATGCACCAAACAGAAATCTGACAGGGAGACATCCTGCAAAACTGTGAAATAAACCATACACTTACCTACAAGTGTCTGATCTGTTGCTTGTGGGAATCGACTTTCCTCATCCAGTAGGGACAATAAACCCATTGGTTTCTGCAGGAACATATCTAAGAGGGGTCTGTTGTCCTCATATTCTATAACTCTTGCATCAACACCTTCATATAGGTATTCATTCTGTAACAGACAACAGAAGGCATGTTTTGTCTAAGTACTTAGGAAAATAATTCACAAACTGTCAGTTGTAACAAATTAAAACTACATTGACAAAGTATGTCCTGGGGCTAAAGACATCAAGGTTTTGCAGGAACAAATGTCATTTGGGATCTATCACACTGTCAGGCTATATATTTTAATTTGCCTTTGGATATGCAAGTGCTTCCTATGGCATATTTGGTAAAGTAAGATACTTTCCAGGAATATGCAAGAATTAAAGAAACAGTTGAAGAAGATAAAGTCTAGTGTTTGCAGGTGGAGACCTCCGTGTCTATTTACTTCCCTGGTCTGCAATGTAAAAAGTATTTCTTAATCATTTAGAGCTATATTTACATTCCCAATTCGTAGCTCAGATCTATGTCATGTACAGTGACTAGGGTTTACAAAAGTGACTACAGATTACAGAGGCCTCACTTGTTTGATCCCCTTCCTCAAACACCTGGAAAAGTTCTTATGTAGATAAGAATGGTGCACACACTTTCTAATAATTAAAGAATGGTATACATACTTTATAAAATTTAAATAAATTGTCTCAGGTTGGCCATTACAACATTTTTACTCCTTTTAAGGAACTAGGGAAAGGTATTCAGCAAGATTAAAAAACAAACAGAAAAGCTGATGGGGGTTTTCTGTGTTTTTTATTTTTCTCCTGAAGACTGAAAATATCTCTGGATTCCTATCAGACTGAGAAAAACCTGGTAACAAATGCTGCCTCCACAGTGTGTTGCAATGATTTTATCTTGAAAATATTTTAAATTATAGCTGAAGAATAGAAGAATGACTTTCTTTAATCCTTCAGCAAGGCAGAAGACAGCCGTAGATTTACCAAGAGAAGGATGCTCTAGGGACTGCCACCCCTCCATTATTTTTGCCTGCATTATGTAATGCAATAGCAGTTATCCACTGCACAGCGCTCCCATATATACCAGGGCTGCCTTCAGTGCTGTACGGGCTGTACTATGAAAACACATAATTAAGCCTTTTGATCTGCTTCAAAAACCATCTCTCTGCCAAAGGATAGGACTTTATAAAAGTGTTGCATTAATGTATGGCGTTAACATCACAGTTGTGCCATCCTGAAGTCATTGTGAGAAGAGTGTCATAAACATGAATGATGGCTAATATTAATGAGTTCAAAGACCTCTAACCCTGAGAGACCTCTCCTTATGTGTCATTCACTTGAGGCTGAATGACTGAAGAAGGCAAGGTATTGAGCATTTTGAAAAGGAGTTAACTGCCATACACAAGGAAAAGCACAGGTTATTAGACTTCATACCTCTTAATCTCTAAGCCAGAGAGAAACAGCAAAATGAATAAAATCAGTGTCATTGTCCTGGAAATCTGCTGATCCATTTGAAAGAGAACACAGAATATATACCTAAACCCTATCCAGCTTGATCTAATTTCCCAGGACACTCTTCACTCTAAGGTTAGGTTATGGCTCAGTTTATATGCCTGTACAAGGGTGTAAGCAGTAAGAACCTCTCCTGCAGCCCCATGAGGGCTCCTCCTCTCAGACACATAACATTAACTTCATTCATGTCTCCCCTGGAGCAGTGGACAGGTGGAGTTTTGCTTTTTATTTTAGTCAATGACCTGAATAGCAGGACAAGACAGGAGAGTAATAAATGTATCACTGATATAGGCAAGAAGTTAATTATATACCTGTAGGAGCTAGTGGCAGGAAGGGAACGAGTCCGTGTTATCACCCAAAGATAACACCGGAGTAGGGGCAGCTTAACGAAGGCTGTACCAACACACAGATGTTACGTTCATGAAACCAGCTGTTACTGCTTAGGATTATCAAAAGTACACTTATCAAGGAGAAAAAGGGAAGAGATTGCTCAGGATGAATCTATCAGAGAAGAGTGTTTCTGTGACACTCGGACATCGTCAAACAAGCTCTGTCAGACAACCTATCTAATGATTAACTTTTTCTAACTTCAAATGCTTGTGAGAGAGACTGGTTTAGAGAGCTGATAAAAGAGTTCTTGAAACTGAAAGGAGGTCCGTAACAGCTATACTACTACACCCTAACAGCAACATCTGCTCCCCTCTCTGCCCGGCCAGTGCATGGGGCCTGACCTTCAAGCCTGCAGCATATGTGACCATTTGGTCTTTTGTGTCTGCACCTTGACAACTGAACAAGTGTCAGAGCTGATAGTTTTGGTAAGGCTGCCGTCTGCCCAGTAGGTTATGGAAGGAGTTCACTCCATCACTTCCCATGGGCTCCTGGATGATGGCTGATAACCAAGTCTTCCAGGCACCAGTGTGACAGATGGCTCAGAAATAAGATACCATATTATATTTTCTTATGCAATGCTGGTCTTCAACCATATTATTAGGATATAAGCAGCAAGGATAAAAGCCTTAACGATGCACATCATAAAACTGTAATGAAATAGATCTTATTTGAATTAATAAGCTGAATCGGCTACAGGATTCTGTAATCCCCCACGATGTTTTATGACAGGAAAGCTCCTTAAAATAGCAGCTGCTCATTGAAATTCTAAGGCATAATGCACTAGAAAGTATTCCTATGGATGTGATGTCAAAAGGAATGACTGAGTTACACTAATACTTGGGCTCCTATCTCATCTCAGTATTGCATTGTATTTTTTCTGTGATCAAAACTAGGTAATATTAGCTTGTGCAACCTGGTTTCACTTAGTAACAAAAGAATAATTAAATGCATTAGGAAATGGTCTTCATGTTTAATAAAAAAAAAGTAATGGCATTTTGCCGAGTACGCTTTGGTGTAAATGGAAACACTGGAGACTTACTCAGAATGAACCTTTTCCAGCTTAAAGTAGAAGATTAAATTGTCATATGAATGTAAAATAAACATTGCATATATTTAATGTAAAAAGTAGCATTCTCCCAACTGATAGTAACCTTGCCACTTTCCAAAATGTTTTAGGTATTTGACATTATACCTTTTACTTTTTACAGAAGAATCACAAATGAGAAAGAAATGCAAAGGTTGTCTCTGCTGGACAATGTTACCTGCAGATCATGGAGCTAACAGAATTAACTTACATCAGTACCTTAGATGTAAAGGAAACACCTTGAAGGACAGGACTGAAGGTGAAAAAGTTGTGTTTTTGCTTAGTATTAACCTAAAAAAAGCTTGTGCCAGCATTCATTCCACTGAACTATAGACACATAAAATAAGTGGTTAGGTTGAGAGCTCACATTCCCTCCCCAGTCAGTGGAGACAGAGATGTATCTACTTGTCTCCACTGACTATTGGGAATCTAAACTATCTTTATCTTAAACTATACTCCCCATTTCAGCCTTTCTGTTAAATTAGGGAAAGGAGATTGCATTCAGGCCCAAAAGCAAGAATATTAAGTCAACAATGAAGAATAAACTCCCTTAATTCTGTCTTGAGTTCTCCAAGTTGGCACACAGACTCTGCTCTAGCAGACACCCTGGGCCTTGGGTGGTAGTATCACTGTTCCTTCCTACTATTCCTATCACTTCTGAGGCCATATTTTTGTAGGCCACACTTCCGAGGAAAGCAAAACTGTGAACACTTTTCAGATTCAGATACAGAAAAGAAACCACTGACAATGCTAAAACCATGTCACCTGCAACACTGAAAGTACAATTCAGCTTTATGAGTTCATTTATTATGTGGCTTCATTGCTCAAGTTGCCAAAAAATGATTCACCTTCCCTAGTTATATAATCACGACTTATTAGGTTGACATGGGTTAATTGAGAACTAGACTATAATCAACTGATTTAGGCCTTCCTAAAGAAGACCTCCCACTAGATATGTCAAATTTAATCTAATTGCAAGTGGTATGGAATTGAACAGGACAAAACAAGGAAAGAAATGAAGTAAAGTACCTATAAGTTTTAATTCTCTTGAGGGAAGTGTGAAAGAAATTAACTTCTGCAGTCTTCCCTGGGTAGATTGACAGGGTGCAATGCAGTGTTGTGCTAGAGATTTCTGAGGTAGCATAGAGCAATCCAACATGTCTGTCTGGCATTGCACAGGGCTGTGGAGAGATACTAGCCTGGGTCTCCAGCAAAAGGATAGCTCCATCAGCATGACGGTCAGCTTGGGCTAATGAAAAGTCAATGCAAAGGTCTTGGTGACTGCTGGCATCAGCCTTCTCCTAAACAGAACTCCTGTCTTTCAGTATCAAAGACACAAACCCTTATATGTATGTAAAGTCAGGCAGACACATCAGCAAAGGGCAAGGGTGATACTTCGTATCATTAACAAGAACAACTTCAGTCATACGATTTTGAAAATATTTCCTTTTTTTCCATGTACAGAAAATTTTGTAATTATATTTTCTATTTCCCTGCAAATAGCTTTCTCTCATTTGTCTGTGGGGATGGCCTATATTTACAACTAAAGTACATTACTGGTGTTAACACAGGAGAGTCCTTACGGTGAACAAAAAAGATTCTGAAGCCACCTGCTTTCTCAAAGACTGTTCGTGTGATGTAAAACTGGAACAACCACGTTATTAATAAGTAAAAAGTGATGTCTTGTAACGACTATGAATTATACTGCAAATCATCCTGTGTCATTGGGTTGTAATGCAGAATAATATGTTTGTCATTTCCTGGCTCTGAAAGGGGGGGATTTACACCCAGACTTGCATGAACTTTATGTAGCTCATTCTGCACTGCCATAGTAATATCTTTGGAGACTGCTACAAGATAATATAATGAAGTTTGATATAATCTAGTGTAGTGGTGTCATGTAAATTAAAGTAGACATCTTTCTTGGTTGGTATAACCGGCAGGATGTGGACACTCGTAATAGGAATATTGGGACTGGTATAAATGAAATATGAATGGAAATGTGTGTATAAGCACCAGAAGAAAGAGTCTTAGAAGTATGGCCTGTGATTTGAATGAACATTTGTTCACAGCAATAAAATTGAGGGAAGTGTTGTTTCTATCAAGACCAGAAGGCCCTCACTCACATAAAAACACAGCGCAGACAGCGAGAGAGCGGAACACCCTCTAAATCTGACAACAGGAGGATGACAGCAAGGTTACAGCACATCACATGTGCCTCTTCTTTTCCTGTGAGCCCACCAAGGAAACAGACTGTAGGCTTAAAGATGTATATATTCCGAACAAGCAAAACCAAATAACGACCTTCCCTGAAGATTATGGAGGCTGAAGTAAATAATCTTCTGAGGTGAAGAACTGCCCTGAAACAAGTGATGATTGCTAAAGGGTGTAAAAGATATGTCCAAAACTTAGTTCAGCAAGAAGAACCTAAGAGACATGATGAAGACTTGCTAGCTGGTGTCCCTTATTCTCTGTGTTGCTCACAGATGATCCTGGCCAGACACTTGAACACACACATCCTGGTGCTTTCTATGTGGGTGTGAGTCAATGAAATCTATGAAAGAATGAGTGGGAGTGGGTAAAATGGACACACTTAGAGATTCTGTAAGCAAAGATCACCTTCCCCTTCCATAAGGTCTGTAACTGTCATACTAATTTCCTACAGGGAGAAATGGGTAAACTGTATGTCATCAAAATCAGAAGTTCATTTTTTCCCTCATTTGCTCAGTGGCAAAACAACCACCCTGACCTCTCTGCAGTAGGGCATGTGCAGGAGAGCAAACCACTCCTACTAGATTGTGACACCACAAACCTCTGCACTGGTATAGGTCTGGCCAAAATGTTCTGTATTAGGGTATCTAGAAACAAGCAAAGGCAGATTACACTGGACAGAACCCAAGTCTAATCAAAAAAGAGAAGGAATATTAAGACAATATTTGGGTGTACAGGGATAGGGTTAGGAAAGCCAAGGCAGGTCCATCAGCAGCAAATAGGCAACTAGGGAAAATGTGGGCCTGCTGCTTAACAGGTGTGGATGAGCTGGAAAAGGCTGAGATACTCGATGCCTTCTTTGCCTTGGTCTTGACTAATAATCCCAGGTCCCTGAGACCAGAAGGAAAGTCTGGAGCAAAGAAGACTGACCCTCACTGGGGGAGGATCAAGTTAGGGAACATTTGAGCAAAGTTGGACATATGCAAGGCCAGGAGACCTGGTCAGTGCCTGGATTTGACGGGAATAAATAATGGTGCTGCGGCCTGTGCTATTTCCATCTTTCAGCTGTTAGAAACAGCAGTAGCCAAGTGCTCTTTTTGTGTGAATTTATGCACTTTGGAAAGAAGATGCCTAAGTAATTATAGTTTTTCAGGCTAATTTCTCTCTGACTTTTAGACGGTATTAAAGACAAGGAAATACTTGTGACTGAGAATCTCCCACATAAATCTATAAAAACAACAACACGGTCTAAGACCGCAAGACAGCATTTCCTGAAATAACTGGAAACAGGATAAAACATTGATCCATATTAAAAAAAAAGCCATTTTACACATAGATATATACTCCTCTAGACTGACACATGCAGTACACACCTGCATACATAGACACATTCCAAACTTGTATCTGTCTCATTCTTAAAACAAGCAGTGATTAACACTGACAAAATACTCTTTTTCTACTAATAATTAAAATCAGTATTCAGGAGGATTTTCATCTATGTATCATAAAACCCAATAATTTCAGTAAAACAGAGAAAGTATTATTTTACCTAAAATTTGAATGTTGACTGTTCTGCTCATACCGAATTCTGGAATATTTCTACCTTCAGCAAGATTCATATTTTTTTTTTCCTGGACATGTTATTCTTCAAATAGCAATACTGAATAATGATTTTAAGATGGTTAATTTAATTCTCATGGAATTATTTACAAAGTTGAGATCACCATTTTTGAGGTTTTCCACTCTCCTCTTCAATTTCATAAACTTTTATAATTACAACTCTATTCCTTTTCTCTGTTTTACATCAAATTATTTAGATTAAATCCATCATTATTTAGCTTAGATGATCTAGTTCCTGAATAAGAACAAAATAATTGCAAGATTTTCAGTCTTTAATATGGAACTTCAGTGTTCATTAAGCTTATTAGTAAGCTGTTATGAACGCTGCACTTCAAAAATTATGTTACCACTCATTTATTTTTTTACTGTAGAATCATACATTACATCACTTATGTTATTCCTCAAGAAAACAACATTGCATTTGCATCAAACTGATTATCGCTGTGTTATGTTGCTTAGATACTGTAAATTTCAACTTTAATGTGTTTTTTGTAGGCATTTTACTTGCAAATAGCAAGCACTGCTTCACAGAATACATACTCAGGAAACATTTGTTATAATCTGCAATTTACAACCTATTATGGGGAAGGAACAATGTAGTTTTCTTGAGACAAGGTTTTATATGTTCAGCAATATTAAAGCTTTATCAAAATATTGAACACATACCTGTTCCCAGGCAAAAACATGTTGATTGAAGTAGAACTGAATTTGTTCATTGGCAATGTTGATACAGAGTTGTTCAAAAGAATTTTTTTTGAAATTCTCAAAGCCAAAGATATCAAGAATTCCAATGTTCAAACCATCATCGTTTCCACTGCAAAGATTAAATAAACTTTCTATTGTTGTATCTTTAGTTTATACTGACTAGCTTCATTACTATTTCACAAAACGAAATAATGGGCCAAATCTGTATGCCAGTTAAATAGGATAATATTTGCTAAACCAGATATCTCTTAAAATAACAATCAATATTTGTTTGAAATACAATAAATGCACATCAATTCAAAGATGACTATTTGCAGACCAGATACACTGAATCACATAATGACCGAGTCAATCAATAAGCGTATAGAGGATTACAATTTTGTTTTTAAACTAACATTTGCTAGTTATTGTTCTATTGTAAAAAGCTGACCACAGTACAGAAACAACATGCAGTTCTTTTTATTTCTCTTGTAATAAAACAGGCTTTACTCACCAGCATCTTGAAATTTAAGATTGCTGTCATCAAATATTATTTCTTCATAATATTTATTGACAACAATTAAAACTGCTTATTTTAACATGAAAGTCAAAAGAATGAATAGCTAGACTTTTTATACATCTAAATACTACTTTAAGTACTGGAGCGTGGTATGAATTTAAATTACCAACTAAGTTCCAGAGAAGTACTACTAGTAAAAATTTCAGTTTGAAATTTTAGCTAAGGCATTTTGAGAGATAAGTGGTCATTTCTGCAACCAGAAAAAAGCTCTAATATTTGTATTTATTTGCTGAAAGAAAAAATTAAGAGGATATAATTTTATATCAAACTGAAGTTGACATTAGCGTCTTTTCCTAGCTAAATTAAAAAAATAAATCATTCTAACTATAAAACCCCTTTGGCGGGCTATCTGTAACCAATTTTTTTTTTTTTTTCATAAAAATTTAGGAAATTGGCTATGAAGAAACAGCCTCAAGATACTAATGAATAGCACTTGAACCTCTTTGTGAAGTCCATCTCAAAAATGGAAGCATTTCACTGTGGAGGGATCAAAGCTATTTGTTGATTTTGATCTGAATTTGGTGACTATTTTATCTACCTGCAAATTACATTTTTGGTGAACAGACTGCTGAAATTTCTCTGCCCCATTCCTTCTCAGACCTAATTACATAAAAATAGCAAATACAAATTATTTTACTACCACAAAACCAAAGCAGACTTCTGGTTTTTTTTCTTTTAATAGTGAACATTTCAGGTTGAACTTTCTTCCTCACCAGCATAAGTATTCAATTTGAAAAGGGCTCTGTAACAGGCACGTGAGAGAGGCACCCAGGCTAGCAGTGCTGCCCCATCTATCATGAATTTTATCTTATCACTTACTGATTAAAGTTCTGTTTATTGCTGCTCTGCTGTAACCAAATATTTGAAAGTTTAAACAAATTCTAGGATTGCAGCCTTGGCTTCCCTCTGATGTTTAAAAAAAAAATTTAAAAAATCCAGAAAATCCAGATTTGCAAACAAAAGCTATTTACTACTGATATTCCTCTTCAGGTAGTTATAGGTTTGCCCCTTTTCACTGCTATTATCAGCCATAGAGGGCCCTGACCTACAGGATCTACAATGCAAGCCACATCATTTCTTCTCTGATTAATTTGCAAAATGTGTTATATCCTCATTCCCAATATCTTTCTTGTCTCTGTGTTGAAAATGTCACCTTGTAAAGGTAGGCTGGACATTAACCTTGGTAAATGCATTTGGAAACTACTCTCACACATATATGAAACCACGCTCATAACAACAGTGACAGAAGCAACAGCATCAGTGTAAATAAGACCAGAATTTGACCTATGTAATCAACAGATGAATGTCAAAAGTTGGGCCTGAAAAACTATGAAGGAAAAAGTAGTTAGTATGTAATTTACAAAGGGTTAAATGAGTAAAGGTCAAACAGGAAAACACCAGACACCCGCGCTATCCATATCTACTGTATTTTCACTGCATACTATGAAAAGGATAAAACCTTTTTTTAACATGGTGGTGTCATAAACAAAATGGTAGCAGAGAAAAAGTAGATGAGAAAACTAAAAGCTTTAGTGTGGACGATATTGTTCTCTCTTTAGTCTGGAAAAGCTTCTTTTACCTTAAATGTTTGTCAGGTTTGAGTAAAGTGTTGATGCGATTGACTATCCAGCTGAAGAGGCGCCCATACAGTGCTTTGGCCATGGCATCTCTGACATCAGTGGCCTTTTCCACAGTGTTGGGACGAATGATTGTTTCTCCTCGAGTCACTACACAGTGAGAGGTGAGGGCCTCTTGCAGTTCATCTGCCTGAATACACAGCAAGGACGCACCTAGGAAGGTTGGTCACAGGTATAGCTCAGAGCCAGATTTTGAAAGGAAAAATATGCATTTTTGCAATCAAAGCTGCAAGTGCAATGTATTATGAATAAGGCCCAAATCAAAGTCTTGAACTATAACTAATGAGGGTGTTCACACCAAACAACTGGCAGTATTTAATTTAGTCACTAGCCTTCCTAGCTTCCACTGCAGTCAATGAGTAAGTGATTCAAAGCAGAGGCCTTTAGGTTCTAAACTGCTTTATCAAGGAGGCTATTTCTCCAAACTGTCTATGGAGAAATGCTAGGGAATCTACATGACTATGTCTGGAGTATGTAAGTTGTGAGGTGTGAATATCCCTCTCAGTTATAATCCATCCATACAAGCCACTGCTGTCCTCCTTTTGCTCCAGGAAAGGGGTGCTTCTTTCCCAGTTCCACAGTATTTTTCTATCTATGGCAGGAAAACATGTAAGAAGATAGCATGAAGACTTCATTATCTCCCCACCTGTAATTACTGAGAAAGAGTAGCAACTTTCTTGAGAATTTTGCCCCTTTCCTTCCTCTGCTCCCCCTGGCAGCCTATAATGTAAGGTATCCCTTCCAAAGAATTAGTGAGATGTATTTCAACAGGCACATGTAATGAGTATCTGAGAAGGAAACTGGAAAAAAACTATTCAATGTGCTAATGAGGTTCTCCATCAAATGTTTAAATAACCTTCAAATTTCAAAGATTTCCTTTTTAGGCATCTGCAGTATTAGTCATGTTTCCTGAATGCCAGTGAACTGGTTAGTCAAATAAGGTGCGGAACATGGAAAATTTTTTCTTTTTACATTTGAATTCAGGTGGGCTTGGAATTAATCTATCTTTAGCATTTAATTATTCTTGCAAAATTTCCATGTGAATACAGTTTTCATTGATAACTCTCTTGCAATAAAAGACATACATTCACTATCAAAACACTAAAGGAAAGTGATCTTAAATCAAGAAAAAACACTCACAATTCTCAAGGGCTACTGGATTGGAAATGTTGCTCTTGTCAATCATATGTTCAGATACCACTGTAGAAAATTCAATGTTACCCACATTTAAAATGGCAGCCAGGACACTATACACACTTCCAAGTTCCTGAAAAGTATATTAAAAAAAATGCAATACTTAATAGCCAGATAGATTTGTCACTTTGGTTTGTACGACGGGCACATGTGTGTGTTGTTTCCTGTTGTCTGCCACGTGCCCACAACTTTTAGGAATGCTGTTCTCAGCAGTTATTCCCTGTTCTGTACTCAGCATAGTCTTTCAGGTATAACTCACCCAAAGAGGGCAAGACAAACTGTAGCCTAATATCTCTTCCATACTTGTCAACAGGACAGGATTGACATCGAGTAGGGGAAGCACAAAATAAGTGGTGAACATAATCCTCTTACATAGAAAGAATTCAGAGGTTATTTATAGTCACCCTTCACTGTGCCTGCAGGCACAACTGTGTCTAAAAATGTAATACCTAGATAAAAAAAAAAAAAAAAAAAAAATCTGCATCTATGTTTCTTGGACCACGGAAACAAAGGTACTCCAAATAAGAAGTCTGCAATGGCTCCCACTGATGTCATCAGAAAAAGTTTCACTGTGAGAAGAGTGAGACCTCACGTCTCTGATTTGGCAAGGCACTTTACCCTTCAAAATGTCAGTTAGGAACTGCGTACTCACCGAAGCACTTTAGTATGGACTTTAGTTAAACATATTTAAATTTCAAATGATTTAGTAGGTTCTGAAGAGGGATTCTACCTTGAAGAAGGCTAGTATTAGTCTGGACAGTGAAGTGCTATGTACAATAAATTAAAGTACTTATATATGACAGATAAAATCATATTTGTAATTAATTAAGTAATGCTTTCATTGCAGGTTTGACTGAGATTTGAACTGTGAATTTTCATCTGAACTGTGAACGTTTATAAGTGTACTTGATGATCTCTGAGTATTTTCTACTCAGAAATGCTGAGGTGTTCCTGTAAAGCAGACTAGGTTTTAAGTTAGAAATCTGTGATACTATGTATTTTGAGGCATGTAGTAATACTGTATTTTATAAATAGCAGGTTTATAAGTTTTATAGTAGTTTTATAAGAAGCAGTTTTGTAAATTTGATTGGTATTTTATAGACAGACTTTTCATAATTGCACAGCATTTTATCCCTAATATTCAACAGTTTGCTAGTACCATGTCAGGTATCATTTACTCAGATAAAATCCTTAATTGCTTTAGAATACTTGATCTTGTTTTCAACACTTTCAGAAATTAATCTAGCAGTTAATAAATTAATTATTCCAGTGACAGCAAGACTTACTAGATAAGCTCACTCTAAAAAATTATGCTCAGGATAATTGCCACACAGTTTACCTAGGTTTTAAGCAATCATTTTCATTTTAAGCTTAGGGACACAGATGAAATGGAAAGAAATGGATAGCTTAACCTCTGCCATTGTGCTGTACAGTATGTATGGCTGCTGACATTTTTGTGCCCTTTTCCAGTGTGTTTGAATTCTGGCTTGATCTGTCTCATACAGCATGATTATTGTTCACCTCA
Source organism: Haliaeetus albicilla (assembly GCF_947461875.1). NCBI lineage: Eukaryota > Metazoa > Chordata > Aves > Accipitriformes > Accipitridae > Haliaeetus > Haliaeetus albicilla. The sequence goes on along the minus strand of NC_091484.1, from coordinate 62,154,844 downwards.
GGCAGTCCTTTCCTATTAATTTTGCCACGCAGCCTGAAATAAAACAGTGTGATTTTAAGACAGGGCGTACTGACAGTAGGTACTATTAAAGCCTGCCAGTCAGTTAAAAACAGATTTCTAAGAAATAAAGCCTTATTTGGGTCTCAGTTTTAATTGAAGAGGCGAAGATATTCTGTCAAAGGTCTTCTGCTAATAAAACATGGAACATGCTTATATAGAACCTCCTCTGGGCACTGCAATGAATGTCAAAGCTTAAGGCTGCATTACTAAAAAGTGAATTTAGAAAAGAAACTCATTGTCTTACACTATCTTTTTCTCACTGACAATAAATTGTCTCTGCACATGTATCCTAGATCAGAACCTCAGTGTGGGAAGAAGACTTCTCTGTTCCTTCACTCTTGCAAACACAGCCTCAGACAGGCTAATTGACCCTGTAGAGAATGTAAGACAGGCTAACATGGATAGGGCTCACATGTAACCACAGTTAGATTGCCTGTGTACCCAACCTGCTTCTGAATCTGGGGGGTTCTACAGGTAGGTAATTCTTTACCGATTCAGCTCACGGTGGCTTGCTGAGTTAATCAAGTGAAGATCCATGCTAGAACTGCACAATGTGGCCAGTGACGTAGTTCTAACTGGATCTTCAATATGTAAGGAAGATGTCTCTTGGATAATCAGGATTATTGTTTCCATACATCCAAGTGAACAAAAGAACCAGGAACAAAACCAGACTTGCTGCTTTTCATGGTATAAATTAGAACTTAGCAAGGTCTCTGGTGCTGTGACAAAACTGCTATCAGTGCTGAACAGTGCATATCCGCGCTGCTTCTGGAAAGGTGAAAGTACAGGTGTGAAAGGATGTGATAGTACAGGTGTGGATATTACTAAGAGCAGTTGTGAATAAGCTTGTAGAGGAGAAAGAGACTGTGAACTCCACTGCTAATATGACTTAATGCAAAATGAGTATGGAGGAACAGAATAGGTGAATAAATCTGTTCTGCTAGCTATTCAAATATTTACATTGAGGGAAGCCAGAAATATTCAACTGAAGTGAGTAATTTTCTGTGAAAAGCTCCTTAAAACATGCAGTTTTGTCAAAGAAATTAAAACATACATCCATTCTGCAGCACTAGTGCTATATTTCACAGATACTATACAGATCATACTCCTACTATCATCTGTGATAAATAAAGTCAGAGGTAAACTACAGCTGTAATGCACCACTTCTAAGAAGAGAGAACTAGGGTGTAGGATGGGGTTTCCTTCCCTTGCATCCTATTTTATAAATCCAGAGGCTTGTTTTTATTTTAATTATACCAAAGACAGCCTGAGGAGAGGGGTTTAATGGCCAGCAGAGCAATGATATGAGATCATAAAGAAAGAATGGGTTCAGTTAATGTTTAGTGATGAGATTCACTCAAAAGGGATGTAAAAACTTCAACTTTACCCCTGGAGTTGTGAAAATGTATTGAGTTCATCAAAACTCAGATCAACTCAATGAATTTTTAGAACTCTCACCATGGACTTCATCTTAAAACAGAGATGAGGCTCATATTCACAGGCCTAAAATTATAGGCTAATAAATAGTTACAATATCATTTTGAATGCATTTAATCTGCAAAAGGCTTTTCTTCCCAATTACTCAGCTGTGCTGTGTTCACTGATTTCAAAGTCTTGTTGACTAATACCATTTTATTATTTTATCAATACCTTGAAACCTTAAAAATTTAGATGTGGTAATATAACAGTAAGTTGACCATGCAATATCCTAAAACATAAATGCACTACTGCTAAAGGAAGAAAATACCAAGGGAGATTATTTGAATGCTTTATATCAGTTTTTCTTGCTTAAGGTAGTCATTAAAGTTCACCAAAAAAAAAGGGGGGGTTATTGGCACTCACCTCCAGTGTAAAACCTATGACTTTGAAGCACTGTTCAATCAATTCAAACTGAGACTTATAAAAGCTATTGTTCATGAAATCTTGCACTATTCTGAAATGATCGTTTTGCAGATATCTGAAAGAGTTGATGGATACAGAGTTAGAATGTAAATAAGGTTGAGAATTCAACACTGCATTTCTTAGTAATGAATTTATGTAAAAATAAACTGCATTACCTGGGAGGTCTATATTCTGGCAGTTTATAATGTGCCAGTTTTTTCTTTTCTGCCAGACCAGCATAAATATAATAAAAAATATGGAAATTTTTCTCTCCTCTGAAACAACAGAAACAACAAACTGATTTAGTAATGTAACTACATTACATTTACTGATGACATACGTGCTATTATTAAATGTTATTTTGATAACAGGCAAGGCTCATGCAAACTGAAAGAAGCTTTACTACACAAGTTCCTGCGAAGTGAACACCCTTTTCTGTGCCACTGTGTGTTTGTTCTGAAGCTGCCAGGGCAGCTGCTCGGTGCTACAAGCAGCTAAATGCTGCTCTGCCTTTGATGAAGTTGATAAGTGCTGGGTGAGATCTTGCATGTTGCTCAGCCACCTGCATTAAATGGGCTGCTTAACCTCCAGTTATTTTAAAAAATCTTCTGACCATGGGAAAGCTATACACTCTTGATTCACTGAATCCAGTATGTTTGCTGCATCCTTTAGCGCTGAACCAAGAAAGCACATAAGCAGACATTCAGCAAAGGGCCTTATGACTTGGCATGCTTTGCCTAGAAGTTAGCTGCCCAAACCCAGGACAGAAGGTTTATTGCACATCCAAGGTTTCTGTGCACCTTATGAGGAAGAACTGGATGCTTAGGTGGAAATTTGCAACCACCACTGAACCCTGAGATGGCCAAGTCAGTCACTATGAAATGGCAAAAAGGAATTGTGTTCAATCCCCTGGTTTCTGCATGAGCTGAGGCATGTGTCTCAGGAGCACCATTACATGCTTCTGTGAAACAGGATCAGAGTCCAGTGCACTCCTCTCTGCATGTGGGGTGCCTAGATCAGAGTCCAGTGCCAACTTAGTGTGCGTGTTTTACTGTAGACAGTCAGTTGTAGAAAACAACATCAATTTAAGGAGTAGAAGCAGATCCCTTACCTTCCCACTCCATGTCTTAACCATTAGGTTGCATAGCCATGCTTTGCATGCTCTCTGAAACCTCACTGTGTCCTGATGGTTTGTGTATTCTCTTGGAAAGGTAGGGGATACCCATAGGTTCAAAATCTCTTGGCTTGAAGTGGGTCTGGAACTTGGGTCTCCCATTTTCTGGGTAATCAGTCAGTGGTTTTCTGCAAAAAGTCATTCCTAGCTCTCCATGTGAGTTTGGTAGTCATGTTCTCCCAGAAGAGCAGAACAGACTGCCCTTGCAATGCAGGTACCTGAATGCCAGTTCTCTGCCCTGGCACAGCTGTATGGACCAGCCACACAGAGACCTCAGTGAAGAGGAGAACATGTTCGACACAAACAGCTTCAGGCACCCTTGGAAGTTCATGCCTCAGAATTTAACCTCCCACAGTGGCTCTCACGCTAAACTCTTCGGTGGCATTTTCTTGTGAATTCACACATCTGAACACTTACCTAAATAGCATCTGATGCATGTAAATGCTTTGCCGACTTCCTGTTTCAGCATGTGGCTGAATATAAATACAAACTGACAGCCACAGAACAAACCCGTGAAAAGTTATGAAAAAAAAGTGGCATTTTAAGGAAAAAGCTGATTTTATTCTGAAAAAGCAGTTTCTGTGCTTATGTTCAACTGGGGAAAAAACATCATTTCACAAAATTGCCTCTAAGTTTAAATTGTTTATTGAAACGTTCCAAGTGATACTTAGATGTTCTTCATGTCACAAATCTACAACAGGCAACAAGGTCATGCAGAACTACAAAAAGAGTAAAAATGAGTAAGAGATCAGCAAGGGGAAAAATATCAATCAGTGACAACACTCTTTGTCTCAAACTCTGTTTTTCCTATTGTTATTATGGCAGAAATAGAGTTGCCAAAATATTTTTTACCTGGATGTGCTATATATTAGGATAGAAAATACATGTCAATAATTTAAATTAATTGGAAATGCCATTTAATTTTTCTGTCATTTTATATTATGAGATACACACAACAGAGATGGATCTGTTCTGCATTTGGTCCATAACCCTTTATAACCAAATCCTACTAGATGCTCCAAAATGGAAAATGAGCACTTTGCAAACAAACAAACAAAAAAGCTACAATACTAGAGGAAACGTACAGGAATTAAATCCAAGTGAGATACTTAACACAATATTTCAAACTTCCACAAAGAAATTTAGAACTGAAATGTTAGAACGTTTTTAATTCTTTACACATTCTGATATACTTTATATATCACACATGCATTTTTATGAGATTTGTTTAAATCACCCAGGAGGCAATGAAAAAGAAAAATCAGGAGTCGTTTTCAGCTAGCTTACAGATTTATAAGCTATTCATATATAATTTATAAGAAAAAATCCCAGTACCTTCTTCATCTTCCTGTTTTGATCCAAGGTAATTTCCTGCATTGTAGGCCTACTCTGTAACCCCCAAATTAGGTCAAATATAATTTTTATACTTACACTGCCTGGTGGACAACTCTGGATTTTTCAAGGAGATACTCTGAAATCTGAGCTCCTACTACAGTGCCACCACAAGTGAATTTCATTTCCAAATATTTCCCAAATCTGCTGGAGTTATCATTGATGATAGTGCCTGCATTCCCAAATGCTTCTACAAGGTTATTCACCTGGAGGATCTTTTCCTGTAGAGTCCTGTTATTAGCCTGGATATGAAAAGATATTGCTTAAAATTATCAGTAATCATCCAAATACATTCATTCTTAAGTGTTTCTTTCCTCTTCTAGTTGGTATTGTGAAGTGTGACATCATCAGGGCAGCCATTCCTATTGAATCATATGGAAAGAAAGGCATGTATATATCATGAGACCTGTCAGAATATAGCAATCTACAGAACTAATGGCTGGCTGGAAGAGATAACACACATAATGATAATGACAACACCAGAACTAATTGATTTCTGTGGTCCGGCACTCTGAGATGGCCAGCTTGCTTTTAGGATCTTTCTTAGCATCTGCTTACTGCTGCACTGCACCATACCAATGAATCAGTTTGCTTGCATCTCACCTGGGACATGCAAAAATGGCATTTTATTTAGACAATTACGGTGGTCACTTCCCAGAATTACCATCTCCTACCGACAGCAATCTGGTTGTGGAATGAGGTGAAAAGCTAGAAGAGGATTTTATTTAGTACAGTTTGGGTGATTTGAAGACACTCAATTAAACAAGGGACAGATTAAAAGTCACAGCCCTCACTGCAGTGGGTACTTTCTTGCGGAATCCCCAAAATATTTTCAAGTGACCCTAGTTCAGGAGGGAGGAAGGGGTAGATAGATCAGCATCAGGTTCCAATCTGACCTTACAGAAGTTCTTTGGAAAACGTATCACAGCCTTGCCCCCCTACCAATGCCTTGTCCATAGGTTCAGTCAATTAGGCCTAAGATAGCAAAGCCTTCCAGAGGCATCCCCTTTGAAACATACCTTGCCCAGGACAGTGAGCTGCTGAACCAGAAGATGGGCACTTTGTGTCTTGCCAGCTCCACTTTCTCCAGAAATAACGATACACTGCAGAGAACAAGAGCATGACTCTGAGCTCATTACATATCTCTCAGCCTAGCAAAGGATATAATTAAGACACCTCATCTTTACCTGATCGGAATTGTATGTCACCATGGACTGATACCCTATGTCAGCAACAGCAAAAATATGAGGAGGGTTGGCAGTCCGTTTGGCTCCAATATACAGTTTGGAGTGCTAAGTGTAAGAAAAAATGAAAACATTATCAGTGTCCTTTAACAATTTTTTTTTTATCAGGGTTCAGTTTTATTTTCAGCTTAGTGTACAGCATGCTGAGGTTACCAGCAGTGATGTTTTCTGAGTGAGCTGTTACTGCACTCATTATACCATGAATCTGTATGTACTCAGTACTACAAGAACTGCTAAAAAAGCAGCACAATTTTGTATGATGTCAGCCCTGATTATGCTATGAAACTCAAAATATTAGAAGAAAATTTAATACTGCCAGATATCAAGGACCAATTTATAATTTCATTTTATTTGTACTTCACATCCTCTTATTATTTCTGCATGATATTGACGTCAAAATGTAAGATCTTTTCTGTACTGTAGTATCTGATAATTAATAATGCCAAATTATTGTATGACCAGAATTTCATATCTGTCCCCTTTTGTATAATGGGGAGGCAAATTCACAAAAGTTAAAATTTTACAGGGTTGCTTTGTGAACCCTCTGATCAATTAAACAGCTATGGCTTTCCCAGCTTTCTTGGGAGGAAATGCCCCCAGCTCCTACCTCCATCCATTCACAGAAGTTCTCTGTGGGAAGTGGGGGAGAAGAAATGCTCCCTCCCACAAAGAGGGGCAAGATTCACCTGAATAAATGCACTTACCTGTACAGATAATACTTCTGAACTAGCTGCTATGGGCAGCTAGTGCCTTTACACTCCGTGGGATTCTAGTCAACAAATCTCATTAAGTTTAGCACAATTTATCTCATCCTAGAATGAATGTTGAAAGTCACTAGAAGAACAATAACCTCAAAAATCCTATTTCTATCCATTGATTAAAAAGGATGACTTGATCAGATATAGCTGTTTGCACTTTAGACGTGATATAGACATGATCTACACTATAAAGATATCAGAAATTAAATTTTCTGGAGTTTCTCATTTCTGTGCTGAAATTCAGCCCACGATGAGGATGTGTGTCAACGTGCAGTTGAAGGGACAACTGTATTGGTAATTCCGTTGTTCAGTGAACTGAAGTAAATCTCAAGAATACTCTTACCTTATACTTAACACAAATATTCATATTTTAATGGAAATAAGTGATAGTTTAAAAGAACCAAACCTAGATTTTCACACCTGTGAAGAATAAATATCTATGTTCCGAAATGGATTGACAGCAATGAGAATGTCCCCAACATATGTGTAGATCTGATCCTTGGCGTAACCCTTCTGCAACTGCTCTGTTACTGTATTCTGATGGAGAAAGAATAGGAACATTGAATCACATGGGGGAAAAAAGAATATTAGGAAAATGTATAAAATATTTATGTAGTTACAATGAATGAGGATAGAGACAGAAGGTATCGATAGTCAGGAATACAACTGATCATGATCAAAAGTAAGTAACACTTTCAAACACATTGGCATTCCTAATTTCTTGTGTCCAAACTCACTCTGAACAATATACACTCACAGATCCCCAAGTGGCTGTAGCCAAATGAGTTAATAGGTACTGCTTTAATTCAACTAATCAAAGGTTTCCATGAGACAGTCCTGTCCTCATTTCTAACACTACAGCTCCATGTAACTTATCAAGCAAGAGCCATATGTTTGAATTAGTAACTGCCATTACAGCTGCTCTAACATTACTCTCAGTTACAAGACAAGACACAGATGTTCAACTGTTTGGATCCTAGTAATGTAAACAATCAGGCATCTTTCTATATTAACAACCAGTCTCTGCTGTGATTGTTCTTTGCTGCTGGAGAGCCAGTTCTCCCTGCACCAAAAAAAAAGAAGGGCCCATTAGTGGCATACCCAATTTCTTGACATAATTTCCCTCAGTTTCTTCTGCATACAGACCTGGGTATGTAAAGTGCCTGGTTAGGTTTCCAATTAAAGCAGGACATAGAGCTGGATGGAGAAACTCAAACCAGCCTTGAGACTATTCTGAGGTACATGTGAAAATATTTAGGCCCTATTCCCATTGGAACAGAACAACCGACAGCAGAGGACTACAGAAGGAATTGCTTTCCTTCCACATCCATCTGCTTACAGTGTTGTGCACTGTGTTCTGGTTAATGCACTTAAAACCTGAATTCTCAACAGCTGAAGAGGTTACATTTCCTTCACAGGAAAACATAAGGAGAAAATCTTGGTTTTCCGTTGCCTTGATAAGCTCTTCCCTTTTTGGTTTTGAATGCTACCTTGCTTTTGGTCATAACCAGATTCACATTAACAGAATTTTTTAGGGGAACTTCTGCCCTTTTTGAAATTATTTCTTGCACTGAGAGAAGGTCTCCTGTTTTGCTCTTCTGATGGGGCTATCTAAACTGGAAGAAAAGTTTGAATGGAAGAAAGGAGACAGTTCTGAGAAGCTGCCATTCATATGTGAAAGAGATTTTAAACTGGATTGGATTTAGTAAAATATCACACAGTCAAATGATGCCTTTAGGTAGAGGCTTCCTGAGGACTTTCCTGAGAATTCTCCACCTCTGAGGAGATGGGATATGCTTCCAACTCATATGGTTTTTTGTGTGTCTTCTCTTTAGCTCAGATTGTTTATATGATTCATGGCGAAAGATAAAAAAACAGTCTTGCTAGCATATGGCTATTCCCAATATTAAAAAAATGCTTAAATCTGAGCTTTGTGCAGTAGATAAAGTTTGAATTAGCTCAATTAGTATTAACTAAACATTAAGCTACTATAACCAAGCTCTTGGATGACGGATGATGTTCTGTGGGCTGTTAGCATTATGTAATTTCCCAGCTCAAAAGCTGCATTTAGTATTCTGCACAGATGAAGATACAATATGTAAGAGAAGTTTTACAGATAAGAGAATGTGAATTATAGTCTATGCACAGCCTGGTAAGGAAGAATGACAGTTTGTTTACAACCACTGATGGCCTCTAAGTCCTGCAGATAATGTGCTGTGGCCCTATTCCTCTTTCCAGTTTTGAAGCTTAAACACAACAGACTTCCCCCCCTCCCTTATGCATGTTCTGCTGCTCCTAGTGGACTCATTTTTGAACTTTGACAAACCAGTGAGATTTGTATCAGTAATTTTGTCAAAAGTTCACCAGAAGGCACTGACAGGTCAGAGCCTCAGCTGACATAAATTGATCTCAATGCATCTCCACACCAAAGTAACTCAGTGAGAACCCAGCCTAGGAGAATATGGTAAGCTAGTTTAAGACAACTCTAGATGTCCAAGCAACAGAGGAGAAGGTGCTTGTTCTTGGACCTGGACCAATTTCAGGTTAACCTATCATTGCAAACTAGATATTTAGCTATAATACAATCCAGCGATGTAAATCCTGTTAAGGAAATGGTGCTACAATTCTGCTTAGTCTCAGGCTGTAACTGACAGTGGGTGTTTTATCTTTGAAATGGAACCATTCCTGACACAGTAAATCTAATCTAAAATATTTGGCATAAACTGGTAAAATGCCATTGTACACTTACACAGTTGAAGTGTGACAATACAGTTGAACTTGAAAATCAACAGCACACCATTGTGTTTTAACATGTGATTATCCCTCTTCAGGAAAACATGAAAAAAGAGGTTCTTACCTCATCCAGTACCTCCAAGGTTGCTAAATCATCTACCTCTTCCTGGTTTGAAACTAGTGACTTACTGTAGTTCCCTTTCTTTGTATGAATACGTTCAAATCTAGAAGAGAAAGACATGCAATTTCCTGATGTAAGGAAACACAGAGCAGATCTTGCATATGTAAACGTCTTGATGGCAGTTCAACCAAAACATTCCAGCTTTCCATTGTTCTGAATTCAAACACATGAATGTCTGAATAACAGGACAGGATATAACTTCTTAGTGCAGGACACCTGTACTTGACAATTCAAAATCTATGGTTTGGTCCCACAGCTGATACCATGAAGCTTCTTCACCGTACAGATCCCTGCTTGATCACACCCTTACATCAGCTGCAAGACTGGAGTTATGCAGTACAGGGAAAAAAAGAACATATTTATAAAGCATATAACAGTCAAATTCTGGCACCTACCTGCAAAAAGAAAAATGACCCATATAAAAATTATGGATAGGACAAAACCAGGGGTGTATGATGAAATAATATGGCAAGGATGATGCAGACAAAGCATTCAGGATGGAAACACTGCTAGCTTAGTAATGACAATGCTTTAAAGCCTGGCTGAGATGACTGCACTGTAGAGCAAAGTGCTACAGAACCACTGGGGTATGTGAAATACATCCTGACCAAGAAGAATTTTCTTGGACTCTACAGAAAAAAAAATTACACAAAATAAGGAAACAAAATTTCAAATCTTTTTTGTATCAGGGTTAAACTTCAATTAAGTTTTAAAATGGAATTTCTTTTCTCTTTTAATCAAACCAAAGAAAACTTTATGCAGTCTTATAGAAATTAGCAAGAGAATTCTTGAAGAGTTGGATCATTCTCTACCCAAGAGTAAAGGCATTGCTAAAGAAAGCAAAAGCAGCAGAAAACGCAAGGTTTACAACTCACATTAGTTATACGTGCTTTATGAGATGGGGGAAAATCAGGGAAAGGGAAACTAGATAAGTAACAGCAGAGTTCACAAACTAAATCAAGCTCAGATGTGCAATACAGCACAAGCACAGAAAGACTATCAAGTAAATCTGATCTCCTGATATGACCTCACTCCCCTTAATACTGTAGGTAGGAAGGCACCTCTCAAACACATGGAACATACACCCTGGTAATCTGAGATAGTAGGATAACTGTTGTGTGAAACACACTCACTCTTTACCTTGATTCCAGACAAGATCAGGGAAATCCTTTATTTAATTTTGATATTTGGGTATATGGCAAGAGTAAAAGCAGACAGGTGTTTTCTACCTAGGCAAGAACTTTAATATACAGCGAAGAGACGACAGGACAGAGAGGGCAGTTACACCAAGATGGAAAGCTAGACTGAATAAACATCACACTGATGGGGCAAGCTAGGAGACCTCTGAACTCCCACAGTAAAATTTACTGCAGAGTTTAATGGGCTGTACCTGTTCCACAAACATCACCTACTTCATGGGTGCTACTTCAGGTCATACAGGCTGTGCACTGATGTGGGATGCAGGTGCAGAAAGTCAAGCAGAAACCCACTTGGCATCAGTTACTGATTGCCAGGACTGAAAAGGGGCTGGAAGAAATGGCCAAATGATGCCCTCCCAACCTGTGAGCGCAATCAAGATCTGAATGACGGAAGTGCAGGCATGAGTGCACCTCATCTAGCACTGCTTTCAATTTCTCTTGTCTCTAACTATCGTTCCCTGAGGGTGACAGAATGGCCTGTCCTCACCCAGGTGCCAGTAATGGAGCAGTTTCTTCCTCCCTTAGGCAGGTGCCAGCTACCACTGGAGTTTTTCTATTGTCCGTAGTGCAAAGGCAGGAGTTTCGCACCCACAGCTGACTAATTCCACAACCTTAATATCGAGACACAAACATGTAAGACTTCACTGCAAGAGCTAGCATAGTTTCACAGTCTCTGTGCCAATATCACAGCCCAATACCCAGTGTGAAGGCTAAGTGACCAGGAAGCACAATGAACAGTACGGATCAACAGGATCTACATTGCCCTGATGGGAGAGAAGGACCAAGTTTTGCCAGTTTTACACCCAGCTATTTTGCAGACTACTCTCAAACTGTTGGTAGGACCCTGGAGCTGCATGGGAAAGCAACCCACTTCAAATGTTTTCTTTCTTTCAGTATTTACTACAGGGCAAAAAAGACTGTGTAAATACAGTTGTAAGGATGATGGTGAGGCTGAATTACATGGAGGTGAAAAGCAGAGGGAATACTACACAGCACAGTACCAGAGCCTTATTACTGCCATGCAGCACAGAACATGGAACGCATGGGCCTATACCAACATGAGCAGCGCAAACAGACAAAAAGAGATGCAAGAGCAGTGCGTGTCTGTGTGTGGGGAAAAAAGGCAGCTTTTGCTGCAATAAATCCATAACTGGGCTGTAATTTGATATGTATTTAAATATGCTGAAGCAGAAAACACACAGGAACAGAAGCAGGCACATCAAAAGGGATGAGTCTGGTGTAAAGCAATCACACTTCTCCTAGGTCCGACCTCTTCTTCCCTTTCCTTTGGAACCCATTTGTACCGTGAGAGCTGTCCTGGTAGTATGGTCCTTGCAATAACACTGTGAGACAATTTTTGGTTGTATGTATCCCCAGGTTGTATTAAAAAGGATGTGGCAATATTAAGATTTAAACTGGCTCTTCAGCCTTGCATGGTCTGCTGGTACTTGATTTGCATTTACCAGCTAAAGGATATTACTGCATTCAAAGCCAGAAGTGCAAGCAAAACCCTACCTCCTCAATAGAAATCTAGCCCCTCTATAACCTACATTCCTATTTATACCTCTTTTTAACAGTTTCAGTTGAAAATCTAAGTTTGGACAGTTGAAACAATTTCTCTTTTTTTCCTGCATGAAGGTGATTTTGTGTCCAGAGGATGCATCTAATATCAGTATGATTTTGAGAAAGACCTATCCACATGTACATGAGGGAAAGATGCAGGAACTGCAGGACTATGTCAAGCTCTGCTGTTCTATTTTTTCCATTGCTGAAGGAAGACCCAAAACAAGACATCTGTCAAGTTATGCTTTCCATTTCTGGTGGAATTGTTACACATTGAATACACTTTTTTTTTTTTTTCCCTAAAATGTTACTGCATATCAGTGAGAGTGTGCTATTTCCCAAGATTTCTTTCAATTACTATTTTTTGTTTATTGTAGGAAGTTAACAACTGCCTTGCAGAAGCGGGGGGGAATGCTCCAGTCATGGAGGTTTTTTTGGTTTTTTTTTAGGAAACAATCTCTATTTATGCCAGGGAAGCTTAATTACATAAAATTGATTCTCCTGTAATCCTCTTCAGCTGACATTATGAGAACGGTAGTGCTTGTTAAACCAGATTATATTCTCCATTCTCCAGAGTACAGCCGAGTGGCAGATTTGCAGAACACAATATTTTTCTGCTTTGCTGTCAAAGGGCACAGACCCCTCAAGGGCAGTTATACTGCTTCACTTGCTAAAACTCCAACCACTTAAAAAACCCCACATCAGTGCTGTTGACATCAATGCTGAAATTTCATTATTGTCATGCACATAGACATTGTGAACCGAAATAACCATGTTTCTCTGTTCTGTTCAGAAATTATTTGTTGGAGGCATTAGATCTTACAGCCATGCTCAACAAGAAATTTAAGCAGCTAAAGGCCAGAAACATCAACCCAGTATGGACAAGAAAATGAGTCAAGGCAGCATTGTTTCTGTGCATCCTCCTTCACACCCCCCTGCTTATCTTTCAAGACTCAGTTAAATCAAAATGAGGCAACTGCAGCTTTTTCTTCTTCAAATTGTCAGAATGTATTTAAAAGATTTCTGATAGTTCCCAAAATAGCATGAAAAGGGAAGTGTGACTCACGATGCCCTGTTGAACTCTCTGCCTAAACTGGTTGGAGAATCACCTACAGACTAAAAAGTGACAGGAAAAGGGCTGGCCTTAGTCTGGGTATAAAGAAGAAACTAAAAATAATTAAGTTTCCTGTAAGGTGAAGGTGGGAACAGCTGTATACCTCCCAGCAGTTACAAATAGCATTAAAAGTGACAAACGGAAAAGAAGCAACTCAGAGAAACCTGTACAGGATCTGTCATTGCTGGTGATTCTATTTCTCTGGAGGTTGCACAGAGCAATATTAATTCAAACTTAAAATCAAAATCTCATCTTCAACAGATGTATCTGGTGAAATATGCTTAAATGAAACTATAGTCTTATATCTACGCAAAATCTGTACCTGAATTTAGGAAAGCGTATTGATAAGGCTGCAGCTGCATCTGCCAATGCGTTGCAGACAAACCTGCACTCCCTCTATGTTGAAATGATTGCACAGCACCAGCTGCAGTCTCCGGGAGCTGTGCTCAAGCTTGTGCAATGCTGCTGAGAGCACAGTGCTGCCCAGCAGAGCTACAGGGCTTTTGATTCAGAGGTGGCCCATGTCCAGCCAACTGGGTCATGTCCTGCTCTGCACAATCTGTTTGCCAAAGTCTGTGCTGGTTTACCATGCCCTGCAAAAAAGCAGATTATTGGTCCTTCATAATAGCCACAAGAAATGGCTGTATCCCTAACAAATTTCAGGGAAAAATATGTGTTCTTAACTGAGCAAATAAGAGATCCCTAAAAGGACTCTTGGGGATTAGTTCTTTATTGCCCTCATGAGTCAGGCCCATGTTCTGGGGTCAGAACCATACTGAGAAGATGAAGGAGAAGCTTCAAAAGTAAGCGATGCCTGGTGAGGTATCCCGCCTTCAGGAGAAATAAGTTGCTGAGCAAGTGGACTGACACAACAGTACAGTAGCAGTTGCAGAGCATTACTGCCAGGATGTCCTGAATGCAGGAGGAACTTCTTTCTGTTTTGCTTCAGGAGGTAAACTATTCTTCATTCAGGCATTGCTGCTGTCCAGTGTATTGTATGGAAGGATATTCTTATTCTGCTGTACAGATGTGTATTAGCTAGAAGCATATGGGACCGGAGATCTGCTTATTCTAAGGCCTGTGTTGCCAGAAACTCACCATATCTACAGCCTGAGAGCAGTTTGCAGCGTAGCCATCCTACACAGGAGTGTCCTCAATGCAAGAATACACACTCCTTGTTGCTACAACAAAGCCCACACTGAGTTACAGGAGAGGAAGAAGTGGCTTGAAGTGCTCAAGGATTAGTCTGGAACTTCAAAGCCTCAGGTTTAAGCCCCTACTCAGATACAGATTTCATGTGGAGACCTTGACCAGCTCAGCACCGGACTCTGTGAGCTATCTTACTCTGCCCCTCATAGTGCCTTTGTCAAGCTAGCGTGGCGATCTCCCACCCTCTGCTACAGCCTGCCCTTCAGAGTTGGGCTTGAAGGACTGCTATCAGCTGCTTTCCACTGGCAGGATGAGTCAGAGAGACAGAGAGAGAGAACACTCAGAAAATAAGTGATGCAAGTCTGCACAATCAGGGAAGGTCTTGGAAGGAAACTATATGGTTCTCCCTGCTTTTAATAGGGGTGAGTAAATTGACAACCACCTTTGTGCATGTTGTACATGAACTTCTACGAACTTACCTCCCTGAATTTTCCAAATAGTTAAACAGAGCAACTGTTTAGCACCCTGTCACTGGATTTCAGTGCTATCCCTACATGGTAAATACAGAAGGACAAAATCTTAGGGGAGTAATTCAGCTCACTCAAAAGCCCTTTCTCTGAATCACTTTGCAGTAGAATCGGTCTCCTTCCCATATTTATTTAGAGGGCATATAAAGATGAGGTTCTTAACTTGGGGACCAGAGTCAGTTGCTGAAATCTAGGTGCAGTAAATATCCCTCGCATATGCAGCTCATTCTGGAATGAGTCATAATTCCCAGGAAATACACGTTGTACTAATCATTGCATATTTCTGCAGAGATTATTGTAAAAGCAGTCAAGATTAACACAGCCAAACAACTCAAGATAAAAGTCTTACAAGCCTGACTGTCAGGTGTAGATGCGACAGTTCTGAAGGCCGTTTCAAAGACAGCTATTTCTGTTGCAAAGTAAAACTCTTTACATGGCAGTTTTTTCCCCTCATTTGGCCTAGCAAGAAGTGTATTTTTAGAACAGTTTTGGGGTATATGCTGCAGCACTCATTTCTAATAATTATTTTCATCACCAATTATAAATTTTAACAGTTATAATGTGACTCACAAGAAGTATGTGATTGAAGGATTTGCTAAAAATGAGGGGAAACATAAGCAGTGTCCAAAAGTGTATGATCAGGCTCAAATGAGGTTATTGTTTCTTCATTAGAGAATTTGTCTTATTTTCATTAAAGATTGTGCAATAAATTCCATTATCATGCTTTGTGTCACTATCAACACAGAAAAGAATTGGAATACAGTATTTAAAGAGTTAGGTGGTCCTGAGGACTGAAGTAACAGATATGGGATGAAGTTTATTTGTATAAAACCTCAAGATCATACTACTAGAATGTACCAGAATTTTTTCTATTAGTTGAAAGTTCATCAATTTGAAAAGACTGAGCAAAAAGAAGTATCAAGATGATTATGAGTCATGAACGCCTCTGAAAAGATGCAAATACCATATTACAAAGCTGCACAATGAAATAGGCTTTTCTTGCCATAGCCATGACAAAGGAAACTCTTGCAGATGCCCAGGGGCCTTGTCCTGAAAGTGACTCTCCTCACCAGGAATTCACAGTTCAGTGAGAACCCAAATGCTAAACAAAAACCCCCAAATTAATTGCACTTAGTATGCAACTTTGCCTGCTTTACCTCCTCCATAATGTCAATTTATCTCCTGTCACTTACTTCACCATTCCAAACAGCAGATTTTAGAGATGTTTCAGTCAAGTTGCTATAGGAAAGTGTTAACATATCAAAGGATATTTTCTCATGCTCTTCCCATTGTAATTTCAGCCTGAGAGCTGAGCTAGGAGAGGTTAAGTTGCAAACAGATACTTTTAGCATAAAGAAGTGATGACTTTAGAGAAAAATGTATTGCATTTGCTCAAAGTAAAAAAGTGGATTTTGTAATGAAGCTCACTGCTAGTATTCATGCTTTTTTGAGCCTCAAGTAGCACAAGATATGCTAGTGTTATAAGATTGTTCAGAGGCTACTGAAAAAACAATACAATCTTCCATCACCTTCATTAAGTCTGGAGCAGGTCTATGGCATATTGCCATTTAAAGTTTTATCAGCGTAAGTTGAGATTTCTCTGGTGACTTGGGAGGTTGGTGGGGTCTGTTCCTCTTGCTAGGTGTTTAGAAAGGATGCAGTACAATGCAGAACCTAAAACTAGGTTCCTATTCACTGGAATAACAATAACAGGAAGGTTCAGAGGGCCCAGTGCAATGCCCTAATAACTCAGTGACTTGTCGATGTTAGAAAATACGTCAGGAACAATGGTGCTAATGGGAGTGACTGTAGGGTGGCCCCACTCTGTGCTTAGAGATCACACACTCTTCCTGAAGCAGACATAGTGCACAAAGATTGGATCTGAAGATCTGGCCTTCTGCAAAAACCTCTGAGAATGAGACATAACCTAACATGATCTCTTCATTTTGAACTGTATCAACTGCGCATTCAGCAAACAACAAGGTAAGATCACAAGCACATCCACAGACTACCACTGCAGAAGGCAGTCAGAACAGAATTACACCTCAGCATGCTGGGCAGAGGGTGATTTGATTTTGAGTGAAAACAGGAATAGTGCACACAGGAAGACCCAGTAGCTGGACCTCAGCTATTAACTTCCAGGCATTTTTCTTTTTTCTTTTGAAATTGAAAACTTTTATAAAAGACTTTATAAAGTCAAATTTGAAGAGGAGAGTAAACACATACTGAGAAAATAACTGGATTCTTTACTTTCAGTGTTAAGTTAACATTACCAATTTTCTTGAGTTTATATGCCATGCCTGTTTATAAAACACGACACAGGTAGGAGGATTTCTTCCGTTGGTGCAAGGAAGAGTTCCTTAAACTACCTGCCTCCCAGTGCTAAGAAGCAGGAGAGCTGTGCCTTCAAATTATGGACCAAGAAAGCGTGAGCTGGAGATCAGGAGGGAGCTTTACAAGGAAAGTTGCCAGCAACTGGTCGAAGTTCAGGAATTCCACAGCAGGGCCCTAACATGCCAGTGTAAAAACAGTCCCAGAACAGGATAATCAAGAAAAGAAACCCAGGAGATTTTAAGATGAGACTTTTCCAGGTGACTTGTCACTACACAGCCTACGTCTTTACTCTGAAGCAGATTTACATTGTACTTCTGTACAGACACTGCTTTTAACACCATTTGCTCTGTGCAGACTGAAGGTCAGAAGATACATATGATTAGTATTTAAAGGCTTTAAAAAAAGTATGACTACCGAATTCAAAGATCTTTGTGTAATCTTTTTATCATTCAACAGCAGAAAACCCAAATGTTATTCTGTAGTAACATCCTTTACAGGCCTGAAATTCTAATTTCTTCTACAGTGAAATGATGTACATACTTTACTACAGTTTCAGCTACTGGAAAATGATGTCTGCTTTTCTTGCTTGTACAGAGATAGCAACAGATATTAAGCTGGATATTCTTACTGTTTCTAGGAAAAGGCTAATCTTTTAATGCATGCACTGCTATGAAAGGCAATCTTCCAGCAAATGTAGTCAATAAACATGTTAAAGCTGAAGTGATTATAGGTACAGTGACTGTAAAATGTGATTTTTTTACTTGCAGTCTTTCATACTACCTTCACCGATCTCAGGTATGAAAAGATTTGGTTAAATCAATGCAAATGAGATTTAAACTAGTATCAGCCTACTTGTTAGTATTTTAAACTGCTAAACTGAAATATGGACCAAGCTATTGGTTTAACCATGTGTCCTGGTTTCAGCTGGGATAGTTAACTGTCTTCCTAGTAGCTGGTAGGTGCTATGTTTTGAGTTCAGTATGCGAAGAATGTTGATAACACTGATGTTTTCAGTTGTTGCTCAGTAGTGTTTAGCCTACAGTCAAGGATTTTTCAGCTTCTCATGCCCAGCCAGTGAGAAAGCTGGAGGGGCACAAGAAGCTGGCACAGGACACGGCCAGGGCAGCTGACCCAAACTGGCCAAAGGGGTATTCCATACCATGGGACGTCCCATCTAGTGTATAAACTGGGGGGAGTGGGGGGGGGGGGGATCACCGCGCGGGGACTAGCTGGGTGTCGATCGGCGGGTGGTGAGCAATTGCACTGCGCATCATTTGTACATTCCAATCCTTTCATTATTGCTGTTGTCATTTTATTAGTGTTTCCATTGTCATTATTAGTTTCTTCTTTTCTGTTCTATTAAACCGTTCTTATCTCAATCCATGGGTTTTGCTTCTTTTCCCAATTTTCTCCCCCATCCCACTGGGTGTGGGGGGGGTGAGTGAGCGGCTGCGTGGTGCTTAGTTGCTGGCTGGGGTTAAACCACGACACCATGCCATTTAAATTACACCCTTAGTTAAATAAGTAAATATTTTTGCACAGTTTCAGAGAACAAATTATTATTTTCAGAGAGAAAATTCCATCTTCCTTTGGGAAAATTTATGTAGAAATTACATTCGATCAACTGTAAAAGCATAGGTAACTTCATCACATAGTAATATATTCCCTTAAACTCTGGTTCATATGAAGAGTGATTGGTTAATAAAACACAGTGTAAACAGGATGGAGAAAGTACCAATAGATAGTCCCGTTCCTGTGCCATTTGACTGCTCTATGCACATGCCAATTGGGCCGCTTTCTTTATGTTTGTATTGTATAGGAAAAGAAAGTTCATGTAATTTGCTTTATGCAGCATTTACATGAAAAAATGAAAGTATTTGGAAAAAAAAGAATAGGACTTGATAGAAAACAAACATATGAGTTCTATAAAATGGGTAAAAAAGCTCATGATACGTAATTGACTTAGAAGCTTGATTTTCAAAAATTATTTTGGCTTTGAAAGGATCAGTGTCACAAGTGTTATCAGGATTTCAATTCATATAATTTAGTGGTTTGGACTTATTTTGCCACATATTGTTTCCCTGTGTTTTATTAATAAATACTTCTTAAAGTCTGGAGTATGTTGCTGGTTTAGTGCTCAGCACTAACATCCAATAAGCTTATTTAAATTCCAGAATCTTTCTGGATTAAGCAAATGTCAAGACTTCACCATATAGAACATACAAATCCTGTCTGAGACTTAAATTTAAGCCAACTGCATAGTTTTTTACTGAAACGCCAGAAAAGAGAAACTACTACTCATCCCATATCCACTTAAAGTCCAAGAAAACTTGAAAATTATAGATTATTTAGAAATATATTTTTTATTATTATCTTCAAAGCACTAAGTAAATAGAAAATTCTCCAAAATTAGAACTGAAGACTGCTGTGTATATTGTTACTAGAAATATGTGTGAAAGGAAATGTGGCAGATTTTAGTAAGCTTTTTCTATACAGAGGATAATGCTAAAATGTCTTTAAAATTTTATGTTCCATTTAAAAAAAAAGAAAAAAATTGTCATCCTTTACCTTGAAGCACAGGAGCAGTCACACCAGTAGTACATCAATGTACAAAGTACATCATGATGTCCCTCTCTTTCCATTGGCTCTATAGGGGACCCCAAAGGTTCAGCTCTCTATTTTTTGGCCAGCTAAAGTTACGAGAGGTGAATCATTCTCTGAGCACTAGCTATTCTGAAACAGTGAAAATATCAAAATTGTCCCAATTGGTCTACTTTTTAGCTACTTTTACCTTGCCTTTTCAGTGACTCCCATTTGTTGATGAACATCAATAAACTCCATGAGTTGCCTTTGTAGCACGTTTTCTCTTCCTTCAATTTGCTTAATAAAATCATGCTGCAAAAGACTAGATACTGTTGGACGCTTCTCATAATCCTTAGTCAAGCACCTGTGCTGGCAGAAAAAGCATATGATCATTGAGGGATCACTGTTAAGTTTTGAAATGCTTGTCTGTAGCTGATTCATGCCTCCATAATAAATACATCCATCTTAATCACAACAGCTCTGTACTGAAAATTGTTAAGATTTCACAGAATTAATGAGTCCAAGAAGTTAAATTACTGGATTTAAAAACTAAATATTCTTTAAATTAAGAAAAAAAGAAACATCAAGCATGTTAAAATATTGTTATTTCGTGTTTTAAATCTGGAGCCTCACTTGGAAGTCAAACTGGATATACAGACTAGATTTTTAAGGAAAAGTATTAGTAGCAACAGATTTCCACAGAGATTACAAAAATATTTTACACATGACATTTACACATGTTCCATATTCAGCTACTGTGGTCTCAGTTGTTACTCACTTGTTAATGAAGTCATTGAATTCAGGTGACCACAGTTCAGGCTGCTGTAGCGTTGGAGGAGGATTCCTGCAAAGGTCAGTGTGATGATAAGTTAATAAGCTACTCACTTGACAAAAACAATGTGTGAAGGCAGGCTGAGTAATGAGTTTTAGAAGGCCACTGAAAAAAGATATTGATTTCCACTGGTAATAGGAGCATGGGTAGATGATACAATGCCTCACTGGTTCTCCTACTTTACATAACTAATAAGGAGAAATAGCATGGAGATGATCTACCAAGCGTAGCTAAGAATCACTATAATTTTTTCAATCAAATCAATAAACAGAAATGAAAGTAACAATGCATTAATCACTATTCACTTGTAATGGCAAGTTTCTTTTTTCAAGCCTGAAACAACATACTTTCTTAAAAGAATTTTTTAAAAGAAATTCTATTTTAAGTTTTCCCAGAAGGACTAAATTAATCAACTTGCTGAATAAAGTGTCAGAAAGAACTAACTCTTTATTAACTATTTCTCATTTATCAGAAGATAATCAGAAGTCAAGTGAAGGACTAAATACAGTTCTATTATAAATAAATACTACTACTTTCTTTTCTCTTGTTAGAGCTGTTCATTCTAGGTGTTAATTTGGTTCAGATTGTTTTAACAGTTGTCTTCTATTCAAACAGAGGTGCCATTTTCACTGAGTATAGTCATGAAGACAAAAGGAATGACCTATAGACAAGGTGGCTTTTCTGTCTACTTTCAATCAATCGTCATAACTGCTTTTCTTTAAGTGCTGCTTAATGTTTACACTATCACTTTCAGCTTTTACTTAATAGAATGAAAGGGTATTGATCTTATATTTGCTGCAGGGCAGAAAGGTGCCCAGTATTTGTAAGGGTATAAGCCAGATGGGTTTTTGAAGGCCTAGCTGAAATGACTGACCACAGCAGTTTGTAACTGCTTTTCCCACAGCAAGTAAAGGTAAGAAGAGCATTCACGCTCTGCTTCAGTGCCAAGTCAGCCAAGATTTCTTAACCCTCAAGGTAATTTAAACTAATCTGGGTGACTTGGCTGAAAAGGACTTGAAGCACTCATGTATACTATGTGGTCTCAACTGTTGTGGTACTGCTCCAACTGTTAGAATGAAACCCACAAACTGCAGTATGATCATCCCCTACAGACTTCAAGATTGATGTTCTTTGAAACGCTGTAAGTGGCACTTCGGGTACTTTTATCTCCAGCTTCAAAGAAACCACGAAAGAAGTTGCTATTTGCACTGCCCGAGGACAGCAACACTGGAACTGCCAGGAGCAGCAAAAGCTAATGAAAAGTGGTAGCCTAAATGTATGTGAGTGGTGGAACAATACTTTGCTTCAAAGGACATGAGATAACTCTTGAGAACAGGTGTGGGGCCTGTTCACCACGGTGGCATACTCAGAGTCTGTATTTCTATCATAAGTCATTGTTTGTAACACAATATATGGGACTCAGCAGAAGCAGAGCCTGCAGAAAATACAGCTGGACAAAGTTTTTCTAACCTCCTCCTCCCCTAAATAATATGAAGAAACTCAACAAACTTATACAGTCTAAGTTTGAAGAAAGTAACAGTTAATGAAAAAGTTCAGTCTAACCCGGCAAGAAATAAACACATCAAGATATTACCTTGGTATTTTGAAGAGTGCCCTCATAGGGTGCAAATCAGCAAGGGGTGGATCTCCATCTCCCAACTCTATTGCAGTAATACCCAGTGACCACGCATCACATCTGGCATCATAGGAGCTATCTAGCTGCTGCTCACAGGCAATCACCTGTTGGAGTAAAAGACTGGGATGGTCACTGGATGGTCAAATGTCCGAATTTAAGAGTACACCCACAGCTGGGGGAATCTCTAACAGGATGGAGATACTCGGTGAAATACACAGACTTGCACACATTCAGCAAGCTAAAGTATTCTGTTGCTGAAAAAAAGCAATGCTTAAAATAGAGACAGCAGGTGTCCATGAACACCAGGTTCTCTGACCAGATGTTCCCTGATCTGACAAAAGGGTGCAAATCCTTGGCTTTTTCAGCTGAAGGTGGTAAACTGCATCCCATGGCTGAGGGAAGTAGAAGGAAATTCAACAACCCTGAATCTCTTTTCTATGGATTATTACTGCAAAATAACTAATGGAGCTATACTGCTCGCTCTATGAAGTGAAACAAGCAAGAAAGCAGAAGCTGAATTCACTATCTCCTACTGGGTCCTTATTCAGCCAAATCAGCGAATTTTAAGATCAAGCAAATTTCTCAACAATGTGTTTGCCACTGTATTACAGCAAATGTATTTAACTTCATATACATTTCAGCTCATCCAGAATGCTGGATGAATCTAGAATTTTTCATCCTATTAGCTACAGCTCTAAATCAACGTTTGTGCTGTTAGCTACAAGGCTAGACCAACGTGTATAAACAGAGTATGTTTATAAAAATACATGTGTATAAACAGAATAGTTTCATATGCTATAAATAGATGTATATGCACGTGTTTGTGTATGCACAAATAGAGTAAATACATACGCTTATTTATAACGAAATATTTTTCCTGCCTCAGCTTAAAATGTATCTTTATATGCTTCAATTTCAGGCCGGAAAAATCTCCAAGTACATAGTACATCTTATTCATTCATAAAAACCTCTTCCATTTCTTGCTGTCAGCTATGGATATATAGTATTAAAAACTTTCCAGGTGTAGAAATAAAAAAAATAAAAGCTATAACGTATCACACTACCACCCTGGGCTTCTTCCATCCATGGGAAGATGAGATACCTACAGTTTCAGGACTTGGAAGGCTGGCAAGGATCAATGGTAGTACTCTCTCCTCTAACATTTTAGTAAGCAATTCAACATCCTGCTCTCTGGCTCTAACCTTGTAATTCCAAAAACAAACTCCATTTTAACTTGATCCTTGCAAACGTAGAAGAAAAAAGGTTTAAAACACTTTTTTAAAGGACATTGCTATTTCATTTGGTGAAAGGACCAGCGGTCAGAAAGAAAGACAAAGAAAGAGCAGAAACGCAGAATGTGGCAGCTTGAATACCAATGACAAAATGTTTTGAAACATGAATCTAACCTCTGGAGCCATCCAGAATGGGGTGCCCACGGAGGTGTTCCGACGAAGACGAGTGCTGGTCAGCTGAGCAGACACACCTGGAGGAACGAAGGGAAGCTATAATCAGAGCAACTGCTATTTCCATCCAAGACAGCCCTTCTGAACGGTGACATCCTTATCTTGTCATGCTACAACTTCCTCTGCAGGTGAATCTCAAATACATCTTTCCAGTTCTCTGGAAAGGGAGGCCCAGCCCTCAAAGGTACTCAGCACTTCAGCAGAGGTTCTCCGCATCCTTTGTTTCCAGTGACTTCAGCAGGACTGGGATTTAGTCCTAAATGAGTGTTTCATTAGTAATCTGACTCCATATATTTTGACTGGCTCATTACAGTTTTTCTGTATCCTGTTTTAGGAGAGCAGTAAAGCACTTTAGGGGGAAAAAAAAAAAAGTACTGTACCTTCCACAGATTCTGTTTTTCTTTTAATGCTCAGTACTGACACTAGACCTCTGTTTCATTATTTATATATTTCAGGTTGAACACTATAAAAGATACTTATCCTCATCTCTTAGCTGCTCTGCCATAAAAAAGAAACAATAAAACAGTGAAACCTCAAAAATTCTTACAAAAACAGAAGTCGCTCCATGCTCAAAGCACACTCTCAAAGCAACATCAAATGCCTGCAAATCAGCTTTGTAACATGAGCTGTAGTTTAAGGCATTAACTATTTCAGGCCAAGAGCTGGAAAGTGAACTCCAAAGTCTAAAGATTCCTTTTGATTTTAAATTAAAAGACACTGAAATATCAGGAATTCGAGTGGACTGCAGCACACTTCTGACCAGCCTGCCACCAATTTCCTTCCTTACAAAACAAGGGTGTATTGGTTGGAAATATCTCCAGTCTGTGCAAAGGGTAGAGTACAACACATGGAGAAAAACAGCCCCTCAGCTAGCGTGTCCTGAACTATTATGGATTTATGAGTCACAATCAACTGTGAGGTCCACATGTGGGGAAAAACAGCCCCTCCGCTGGCAAGACCTGAACTACTACGAATTTGACTAATAGCCAGCTGTGAGGTCCACCAGAGGCATATTCTGGAAGTGCCTGGTAGGTGTCTGGATGGCAAGAAAGGTGCTGTGTTCTACTCTTGTTCCAACCTCAGTCTGATTGACACTGAAGCTCACTTATTTTGCCTTCATACATACATCTGCTTTCTCTTTAAAAAAGTAAAAAGCCCCATTTTTCTCTGTGAGCGCCATTTCAATATTCTGAAACACAAGAAGCTCCAGTGAGTACCACTGGCCAGTTTCAACTCTGTATTGTCTGGTTTGAACACGCTTAACCTTGTCTTCCTGAATACCCTGCAGATGGTTCATAACAGGAGCAATTCACATTAACCACCCAGTGGAAATAGTAATTAAACCTCTGTCTAGATAGAAGTTGATTGTTTTGGTTTTTTTCAGTGGTGGTCAAGAAACCATAGAGGGCTTGATCTGTTTTTGCACTCTGAAGCTATGTGTTCAGCTCTGATTCACAAAATATTTGCATTTGTCTGTCACAGAAATGTAGATAACTGCTGAAAATAAGGCAGCAAGAAAGATCCCACCTGTTCTTTGAGACAAACACAACCACTGCTTTTGTGGCTGCCTCCCTCTAGTCTACTCCAGGCTTGAGAAAGTTGAATCTTTCTCTCTCCATGCCTGCAGAAAGTCCAATACACAGTCTTTGCACCATGGAAAGCTGGACAATGTGAGTCTTAGCACAAAGTCCATCAATCCTGCTTTCGCTCAGCTAAGCAGGGGCTTTGTTTTTGCTGCCTCAAGTTGTCTGAGGTCCAGCATCCGGCTCACAGTCTGCGGCTGTTCGAGCCCTCAGCAAAACACGTCATTCAGAAAACAAGGAGTAAGCACACATCACCACAGGTCTGTCACTGTGGCAGTGATGCCAACAGACATCATTACATGATCCTTGGTTTTGGAGGGAGAGGAGGCTACTCTCCCCTTTCTTTTTCTACATGTTGTAGGAGTCCCCTGTGCTAAGCTCTTTTTTGCAGTCTCGGACGAGGAAATGGGATTCATATCTGCAGGCAAAGAAATGCACTAACTAAATTTTTATGATTCTGGTGTCACATTTTATAAATCATCATAACTTTCGGTAGAGATAAGGAACAAAATATAAAAGGGACATCACAATCTTCTCTGTCTATGCACTGTTGGGTTTTTTTTCTCTTTGACTGTAATTATTAAATAAACTGAAGGTTTTTTTCCCCATCCCCCTTTTTTTGCTTCAGTAAAAAACTGATTTAATTTGAATTGTTCACCACTACTTTCTTTAGATTCTTGGGGGTTTTGTGTGCTTTTTGTTCGTTTGGTTTTTTATTCTTTTGCTCTTAGCAGTAAAGTGGCATTTCAGATTATGGAGTGTAGGTCTTATGACAAATGATATTTCCTTGGGCTTTTTCTGTGTATAGAGGAAGAGTATGTAATTCCACACTTAGTAACATTTCTTCCAGCATTTCAGTAACCAGTCAAGCATACAGCTGGCCAGCTTTTTTTAACTTGTATATTTTCTAATGAAAACATCTTGCTCCTCCCGCTTCCCCTTTACTACTGCTTTGTTGCAAAATGAATCAAGTATTCTCCTAAGAAAATCTAAAAATATGTCACAAAGCAGTGTTTTATTACACACAAATTGTAAATCTTATGAAAGTGAAGAGCTTAATAAGTAAGTGCATTAATAGTACCAATGCATACCATACCCAAAAGAAAATAGTGTGCATACAGTTGGAAAAAGGCTTTTTTTTTTTTTTTCTTTTTTTCAGGCATTAGTTTACTAGTAAAGACTGGAAATTAGCAGACTGACACCATGAGTATTATTCAAGCTTTTCATTGCAAAACCTGGCATATTGGAATAACGTTGAAAGTAAAGCCACCTACTTATAACCTTAGCACTCAATAAAAGAAAAACAGGGCAAAAATAAGCTCCCTATTATTAGGAAAGATTTGCCTCATAGTAGTGCCCAATCTGAGCAGACACTGTTCTGATCTAAATTGGGAGGCTGTACAACATCGTTTTATGATTACATCCTGTGACAGAAGTATGCACATTTTACTAGTTGATGCTCATGGGGGAATGTTGAGCCCTACCGAATTCTACTAGATTCACATTTGGCACACAGCAGGGAGACGGCATTCCCAACACGCCAGCCATTGTTATTCATACATAAAAACACAGACCCTACTCCAGAGGGCTTACACTCTAGCTATCACACTGCCTCTGGCTACCTCTTCCATAACCCTTCTGCATCTGTGCCTTCAGTGTCCACTTCCCTACCTAAGCATCCTCTTTGTGACCTTCTTTGGATTAAGAACCTGCAACTCGATCATTCCTCAAGCTAGTCTCTACACCAAAAACTGCTCACACTGTTAACCTCGCAGATCTAAACAGGCTGAAATGCTTTGAATTATTTCCCAACATTTTTTTAATCTCCTAGAGAAACAGATGTAAAACAGCAGCAGCATCTTACACCACATTCCCCTTAAGCCCGCTGGCAGATATGTTTTGGCATTCCTGTTCCATGCTGTTTGCTGCAAAAAGTTGCCTCTCCTTCCTTGTCCCTCTGTCCAACGGTGTGAAGGCAGTCAGTCCCTCATAAATCATTCAAGCCCACCTTTTTACTAGATCTGGAGGCAACAGGTCCTAACAGTTTAAGGTTTTCCTTTAGCACCCTAAGCTTCACTTTGGGAAGAAGCCACTATTCTTGTCAGGATGCAGACAGGGAAGTAGCTACTTCCCACCCAACAATGGTGGGGTCATAACTCAACTTCTCTGTAATTGTTATTATCTTTGACACTGTCTCATTTTTTGTTTGCTTCTTTCAGGTTGTATTGGTGTAATAGTACATATACAGACAGGATAATTTCAGACAGATCAGCTGAAATGCATACAAAATGCTTAAAAAATAATACACATAACTCCTTCATAGTCCATAATGACAAAAGACAACAGGGAAAGAACACGATTAAAACAAAGCAATTCTGATAGTCCAAATGGCAAATGTCACAACACACCAGGTGTGTAGTAACCACATGCAACTGTACTGCAAGTATGATGGCATCCCCACTAAGACTGCAAAGGGAGATGAGAGATCTTCTCCCAAGTTTAATTAATTAGCATGGATAGAAAGCATAAAGATATTTCATAGAAAATGTTACTAACATGCCATAAGGACACAAGCGGTTGATCACTTTACAGGAGATGTTTCAGAGCCTTTTTGAAACAATGTCAATACTCAGAAATCCTTATAGACTATCAGCTGACCTCAAAACCAAAGTTTTAAATGAAAAAAGCACAGAGGCAATATTGTTTCCTTGGGTGAGCTGTTGACAGAAAAGCATGCTTGAGAACTTCTGCGCAGTTGTAAGTGCTCAGATTAAATCTAGAACTAAAATTGGGTTCTGGCCCATAAGATGGAAATAAGGAAATAGGAAACAAAGTTGAAATGAGGAGCCAAAAAATTAGAATTTCCAGCAGCATTTTATGTTGAAAGGTGTTACGTTATGTTACAATGAAGTATGACTTCCTTTTCATAAATTCATCCTGCCTACTCCCCATCATCTTCTTGTCCCTCATATGTTTAGAAATGATTACCAGGATTATTTGCTCCATCACCTTCCCAGGGATCAAAGTGGGGCTGACCAGCCTGTAGTTCTCTGAATCCTCCTTCTTGAAGATAGGAGTGACAATAGGTTTCTTCCAGTCCTCAGGAACATCCCCCAGTCTCTAAGACCTTTCAAAGATTATCAACAGTGGCCTTGCAATGACATCGGCCAGCTCCCTCAGCACTCTTGGGTGCATTCCATCAGGTCCCACGGACTTGTGTACATCCAATTCATTTGAATCCTCCCTAACCTGATCCTCCTCCACTGAGGGTAAGTTTTCTTTGCCTCCAGACTTTCCCACTGGCCTCAGGGATCTGGGATTCCTGAGGGCCAGTCTTACAAGTAAAGACTGTGGCAAAGACGACACTGAGTGCCTCAGCCTTTTCTGTGTCCTTTGTCACCACGCCCCCTGTCTTTATGTATTATTTTAATGCACGTGGTGTTTTAAGGATGAAAACGAGAGTTTCCCAAACACTCAGGAAAACACACACCGCAGATGCAAATCTTTAACTGAAATAGGGCATACCCAAAAGATAACCAAATGGCCCTTTACAACTCCAGGCAGATCAAAAGCTTAGTATCCAAGAAGACCATGTATATGAACTGCCTGGGAGATGAAAAATCCATGGTGTTTACTACAAAACCAAGAGGCATGGAGTAAAAAGGGGATAACAAAAGTTAATCTGTACTATGAAATATAGGGTGATACAAATGGAAACTAAAGGAATCAAAGTCCAGTGGCTTTCACAGTAAACTCACCACGAGGGTTAAAGACAAAGAAAAGGCATTTTTAGGCATATAAGGAACAAAATGAAAATCCTAAATCAGATACAGTATCATTACAAGGTACATACTGATAATAAAACAGCAAACAGTGACCTTAAAAAAAGCAGAACGTTCACTGCATCTGTGAGATTTATAATCTTTTTAAACAAAAGGTTTTAATACAGCTTCTTTAAGAAACCCGAGAACTTCTGTATTACAGGGGATTGGGCAGGATGGTGTGGCAGTGTACTCTAGCTTCCCTTAGTCTACGATTGTGACTGCACCCTTTCTCCACGGCCTCCAGTAGAGCAGGTGACCACGGGCTGCCCTCCACATGCTCCTGACAGTTCAGTGCGGCACGAGGCCAATGATTCTAATCAAATCTCATGCTTAGGGGCTTCAGCTGGCTTCCTGAAAGGGATGCACAGGAGCATTTGTTTTCCTGACGCACAATTGGCCAGACGTATTTAGATAGGAGAACCAGTCTTCTCTGGAGCCTCAGGGTTTTGTGCAGCTATACACAATCTGGTGCAGTATGCTGGTGAGGAAAGTCCTCCTTAGATGCTGCCTTCCTCACGTATTAGATTTCAAACCGACTGCCACTTTTGAGACCCAAAAAGGACCTTTTTTGCTGTATGACTGGGAAAACCCTGGAGATTTTTCTCCTTTTTATATGACATGGTTTTCCTGTTAAGACCATCTGGGTTACTGGCAACATCTATGCTGATGAGACAGAATATTTAAAATACCTAAGGACTGGAATACTTCAGTACAAATGAGTCATTGGGTTCAACTTTCAGGTAAAAATGAATGGGGTTTAGTATACACAGGTGAGACCAGAGGGCTTCTAATAATCTCAAGAGATTACTATTTTGTGACCCATGAGAAAACCAAGAGGAAGTCTTTGCTGGCCAGAAAGGGCTATTTTCTCACTTCATGTGTCTGGCATATCACACCAGCTTTCTGTGTCAAGCTTCTTTAATGTTTAAGCCACCAGTGACATCTTTATGTGAATTAGTAGAAGAAAATATTTGAAAGACCAAGTGAACAGCTTATCCTGGATACAGCATTTGGCCACATGATTTTTTTCTTTTTTGTTACTGGACAGCACAAAGGTTTTCATTCACACATGGCCCATAAAATAAGTTTTTGAGGACTAAGCCTTCAACAAAGAATCAAACATTCAACAATGAAAATACTCCACAGCTCAAGTCAATGCAATCCCTCTTATCCCTGCTAACCCTGGTTTGAAAAATTTGGAATTATTACTTTGATTGGGTTCAAAGCAGTTTGACAAACTGCTCATGAAGAAAGCGTTCTTCAAAGTCTTTTACTTTTATTGGCTTCTGCCATAGTTCCCTAGTAAATGCTTTTTAGAAGCAACATGTGAATGTCATGCTATACGGTATGCAGAAATGACAACACAATAATAGTCTAGTTTTGATCTGAATCAGTGAAGCAGACAGCTTTATTATGGATGCATGCTAGAATGACTAAGGCAAATACAAGTCTTGCTATGATTCATTGCTTAAAGTAAGCTAAGGGCAGAAAAAATATTTCATTTTTGAATACTTTCAGATTATTTTAATTAATTGTTTCAATTTTGCAGAGTGATTCAGACCACATTTATAGCTAATGCAGTGCAAGAAGAAAGAGACGCAATTGGATATTCTGACTACTCCAGAATAAGAAATCTACAAAAGTTTGGTAAACTACTCAAGGTCATGCTGAGCTCCTCTTCAATGTCAGCAGTACATGTGAGGCTGGGAACCATGATATATATTAAAAGGGACAGAGATTAAAATGTCCTTCCCCAAAATGCCCCAATACTTCAACTTGGATCACTCACAATTGACTTCTCAACCTATTCACTGAGCACGAGGTGGCTCTAGACTCCCAATCCATTGCAGCCCGACCTGTACTGCATGCATTTGCAGCATAGCCCTGTGAGCCTTCTCCCTCTGCAATGCCACGTGCCACACAAGGCTTGCTAAACTGATCTGTGATCAGCCAACAAACTGCATCTATCAAGCCTGTTCGTGGTAGGGAGAGGTCATAGCACTGTGTCACAGCAAGGGAACACGAGAGTTAGTGAGGTGTCACGATGAAAGGATGAAGATCAGTGTTGTGGTTCCCTCCCCAACCTCTAACCCAAGGTTTCAAATGCTTTCCCCACAAGACCAGCAGAAGGCTCCCTCATGCATCAGAAAACCAGGAGAGGTGAGCAATTAAGCAGATGGAACTGTTAAGATGGAGTCTTATCATGGACTCATTAATTACTTTGAGATAGTCCCTATTACTTTGGACGTGCTGTACAGTGTAACTGATTTTACTACTCTTGCTTTGTCATTATAGCAGCTGCTGGCTCATCTACACTTCAAAAACTCAACTTGTTTAGTATAATCACAGAATTTTAAATATTTTGGCCTGTATTTCTGTATCAGAATAGGCATGAATATGATGTAATAAAACATAACAAAAACACCTATGCATTCTAACTTATGTTGATCAATTGTTACTGATCACTAGTAGTTGTAAAGCATTACTAATATTCCATAATTTGTAAGAAAGAAGTAGCACACCACTACTAAGTCACAAAAGAGAATGTTGGCAGAATTACTACACACGCTTGGGGAAAAAAAACCCCAAGAAATGTATTTTATGAACTCAACTGAATTATGAAATGACCTTGATACTTTCATTTAGTATTGCCTAAATGAAACTATGTATGCATTTTAAAGTAAAGATAGAGTTAATATAAAAATACACTACCAGAAAGATTGTCTTATAATTGGCTTGTTTCACCAAATTGCAATTTGGTGAAATTGCAATACAGAAATGCCAGCATTAAGATTTCCTTGGTTCTTAACTTTGGATGACTTTAAATATTAGCTTTAAAAGAAGAATGACCATCCTCTCCATAACAAAATAATAATCCTATTATATTCCAAACACAAAAGCTGACCTCTATTTACCTGCAGTTTCCAAACTACATGGAAAAAATAGTTCAAGTATTAAACTAAGTAATGTCAGTTTTCAGTATGTCTAAATAAAGCAATACAGTACTCTCTCCCCCAATCCGTTTTTTCCCCAATGAGTCATACTCAGGAGAAATCTCTAGTTGACTCGGGCTACTATACATCCAGGATAAAACTGTGCTATCTGAAACTGCATTTGGAATGCCAAGACAATAGTCACACACAGCTTTTAAATCCAACACTTGTAACATTTGAAACAAAAGCAGAAAAATGCAAACTAAGCATGTTTGAAGTACAAAAATCACCTTACCTTCATTATATATTCCATTACTCTTACAATACATGTTTTAATTATGCAATCCCTTTATCCACAGTACTAAAGAAACCCTTGAAGTCATTATTCTATTAACTGCATGCAGAACAGCTTGTAATTTTCCACCATCTGCCAGCAGCAGTGAGGTTGCATTACCTTCTTTCCACGTCTTCCACTGGAACCTGCTTTACCTATAAAAAAACCTTACATCTTTCCTATATATTGCTTATCCAAAGACTCTAATGATGGAGAGTTTTAGATACCATTAATGAAATGCCTAAGATGAAACTGAAAATGGACAGTGCCAATCCTTTTCAATATCCCCTTTCCCACAGTGACAGTACTAGGCAAACTGGGGGGAATCATAGTATCTCTTGCAGTTAGAAATAGACTTGAATTCCAAAGATTTAATGAGTCCTCCAACATTTTATTTTCATTATGTGAACTTGAATATTTCTAATATCCATCTAGATGTCTGAGGTTGTTTTTTTTTTTTCCCCAATGACCTTTCATGGTAATAATGTCAACAGTCTAATTACATGTGGTATGAAAGTATGTTTTCATTTGATGCATAGAAGGACATGGCCTTCAGCAAGGAATAGTGCTGCTGGAAAACTATGCATTTGCCTAAGTGGTGGAGTACAATTTATATTTACGTTTCTTCTGGACATTTCCAAGGCAACAACTGCTCATCCTGAGATATTTCTAGTCTGTGACAGTAGGCTTCAGCAGTCCCATAGAAGTATGAGCTACCTGTACTCTTGTTCAAGACTACCAGCCTACAAGGTCAACCCTCAAAAACATAGCTGAAGAGGAATTTTCCGTCAGCATTACACTCTCCCCTTTTTAGCTAAAAGAATCACTTGCCATGTGATGTTTCAAAACTTTTAGTGGAAAAATGGTTCTTTCTTCCATGACTCCCCACATGTCAGCAACCTGTCCAGTTTGCTGATGGGGAGTTGTGTCCTTTAGGATCCTCTTCTTTCAATAACATATAAGTGTGAAAAGCTCTGGCTTTCAAGCTCCCAGGCTCACTGCAATGGCAGGAGATTTCAGAAACACATCAAATCTTTCAAAATGAAATGTCACTTGGACATTTTCAGACCAAAGTTAAAATAACAACAACAGTAATACAGCTAAGTTTCTTTTCTCCCATTTTGGAACAGCACATTATTTAACATCTCAGAATTTCTGAACGGGAATTGTGTCTTAGACTAACATTATTTAATGCATGAAAGGCCCTGTGCAGCATCCTGATTTAAAGAAAATAAATTGAATTGAGAGGTACTATTCAAAGAAGCAAGTATTTGTCAGCATAAGCAGATGTTCATAGCTCCCTATGAAATATCTTACACATTGTAAGATGCAGATGAATATATGAATTTTTATTACAGATGAGGTGTGCTATGTGTGCAAGTGACTTCAGGCCAGTTTTTTAACTGATGTAACAAGGTCAGACACTGAAAGACGTTTAGGCAGTAAAGGCTGCAGATAAATTTGTCACAAGACTTTCAAAAGGTACCTAGCATTAAATTAATTTGGATTTACATGCTAGAAGTTTTTGAAAAGTTTATTAGGTGCTTTTCTGCACCTTTAGTGGCTAAAATTTCTTTTGAAATCTGGCGCTCTAACATCAATCTGCTGCATACAACCAGAATTCCGAGAAACAGATGTAAAACATTTCCTTCCCAGAACACTAATAAGCAACTGTGAATATAATTAAGAATATTTATAAAAAGGGAATATGGTTCACACCTTGCTTGCCTCCAACTCTTTTTATACAATACATTATATAGCTGTCGCCCTTTAAAGTGCTGCAGGGAATTTAATGTAAACGTATATTTTTCTATCAAATTTCTATCCTATACTGAAAAACATAGCAGCTACAATTGAATATAGCTATTTATTATTTGTATTGATGCAGTAGAGGATGCTCCTTGCTTAACAGCATAATTGCTGCATTTCTCTGCCGTAAGATCCTTCCCCAAAGGTTTTCTACCAGAACAGCTTAACAGCTAATTCCCACAAATGTTCAGGTAGCAAAACTGCCTTCAGTCAACCTTATTCTCTTACAAGGAAAATATGGACTTCTAATGTATCTAGAAGTTTAATGAATTCAGGGACTGAATGTGTGATCGTGGGATGTGCTTACAGTAGATCCCCTTGGCTGCTACTCATTATCTGTAGTAAAAAAGAACGATTTTATTTATCTCTGCTGATCTAAATTATCATACTGGATGGATGTGAGGAGAGAGGATGCTTCCCTGGTAACAGGTTATCAAACTTCTTGTGGCTTGGACAGTTTAAACTAAAACGTCTATCTTGCAGCTCCTTGATAAGCAATTGAGCTCCAGAAGCATTGATGTGGAGATGTTATAAACTCATTTACTTGATTTGATCATTAATCTATCAACTGGGATTGGGTGTTTCTTAGATACAAGAATATTACTGGGGTGATTAAGCAGAATATTACAGCAGAATTTTAAGAGAAAGCAAAAATTTCACTCTTCAAAGCAATTTGGGTGACGAACTGCCATGGTATTCTTTCAAAGTCTTTCTCATCCCTTTAACTATCAATACCTCTATGAAAGGCAAACAGTTCAGACTGTTAGCCTGGATTTTGGGAGAGGTCTTCCACACACTTTCTGTGTCACCTCAAGCAACTCAGTCTCTCAAAGTTTCAGATCCCCAGCTGTTAACTGGGAATTATAGTAATTTACTTCCTCATAAGTGTTGTGAAGGTCATCCATTATAGACTCTGCAGTGTTCAGAAACTATGGTCACAGCATACATAAATGCCTATGACACAACAACCATAAAGCAATGTGTATAAACTGTGTCACAAAATGAAGCTTCTGGAAAGTCAGTACTGCTGTGCAAGAAAGGACTGACAATGGTGGTACACTATACACCAAGTTCAAAGAGCAGAAAAAGAACAGAGGAAAGAAAAGCCATTCTCACAGGTGATTTAATTCACTGAAAGTTAACTGTTTTTTTCACTTAATGGCTCTTAAAAATTTCCTAACTGTACTTTAAAAAAAAAAAAAAGGAAAAAAAAAAAGACACAAGTTCCAAGTTACATGACTACACAACACGTACAGACTGAGAACAGGTCCTTTTCTAGTATTGTGCTCCGTAGGGGACTTCACAGGTCCATCTTCCAGATACAGGTTTTATGCACCTGTTTACATGAAAACCACCATAAAGAGTATCCGGGGAGGAGAGCAAAGGGTTCTTCAGGAACATCTCATCATCAGCGAGCATGCAGGAGAATGCCACAGACAAAATCACCTTTGGAAAGACTCACTTCCTCTGTCAAGTTGATCCACTGCCTCTGTTCCCCTATCCACAACAGAAAAGCTGTGTGCATGCTAGAAAGGGCTGTGTGATTATTTGGGTTGTTTTTGTTTGTTTGTTTGGCCTCATGTAGTAATTGGCTCAACCTAAGCCAAAAATTTTGCTTCCACTGAGTATTTACTGGGAGAAAAGGAGATTGTGCCTGCATGTCTATCTCATTCTGTAGCCTGCAGATTCACAGGCTTATATAATAAAAGATGGCTATGAGTTTCAGTCCCTGATCCAATAAACGTTTATGTACAACAGTCTGTAGCAGTGCCAACATGAGAGATTTTGATCAACTCACATTCCTGGCTAAAAAATACTCTTGGAATCTGATTAATGTGGGTTTAAATCCTCTTAAGTAGAAGACACAAATCTCCCAAATCCCAGCTGAATACCTTGAACATCAGGCTGAAGGGTGAATGGTATGGCTTCCATGATGATTTTGTGAAGACTATAAATTTTTCCCATTTGAAACTACTTATTATTGGCTTCAGATTGGGGGTGTGGGGTGTGGGTGGGGTGGGTGAAAAAGCCAGAGAAAATTTCTATCTGTTCCTAAGTTAAGGTGCAGTTCCTATATTCCTTTGAGAGGAAGGACTGCATATATTACAGGCCCCTCTTCGACCCACATAAATGTGTGTGTATGTACGTTTGTTTCTTGTGCACGTTCTCATCTGCGCTTTGGCATCACAATTTTTCCCACAAGATTTCAAGATTATTTTTCAATTACAGCCTTAGCAGTAGATTGCAGTAACTGGGGAATAAAGAATTCAGGTCCTCATCCCTACAGCTTGTATGTTTTGACATCTGCATAAGTGAATTAATTTTCAGAAGCATCGATCCTCCACGGCTCTAATTGCCTTCAGCACCTTAAAAAAATTAGTATCCACAACACATTAAAAACTTGTGGGCAAAAATATTGATTTTGCCTCACATTAAACTTCCAGACTACCAGAAAATACTAGTAAGTGTACGGCAGATAATTTAGGAAGTCTGAAGGCTCTTCAATGGAAGATTTTATCTGAAGAATAAAATAATGAACATGAATTTTCATGAATTTTCATTTTAATATATGAATTTTCAGAAGAATTAGTAACCCTAATAGTTGTGGGGTTTTGTATGTGAAGCAATGAGAGTTGCATAAATACAATCTACTGGCAAGAAGACTATTGGGACTACTGGGACTAATATTGGGACTATTGAGACTAATCCCATGATTAGTTTAAACAACTGTTATGTATCAATTGAATAAATCTCATAACAAAATAGTACGGTAAAGGAAAAATAAAGATTTTTCAATCTGCTGAATGGAATCATGATATTTACAATTGTCTGCTATGCTGTGAAGTAGTGACCAATAAACTGAATTTAAACATTAGAAGACAGTGTGCTACCAGAGGATAATAGTTCGTAATAACTAGCACTGCAAATTTTTATACCTCCCTTATACAAAACAAGAGTCAATACACTTTTAAGGCAAACCACTGTGGTATGGCTGACAATAACAGATTGCATCCACTTACCTGTGTCTCTGCTTTTCCCTTTTGGTGGTGAAACCAAATGACAGCATTCAACAATCACTTTAGGCCTAACAGACTTGAACAGATGCTTTTCATTAAATGCCAGTTCTTAGGTTTAGACTTGCCAAAAGTATGCTGTTAGTCTTCCCAGACTTTGGAAAGTGGAGATTATCTATATAATATCTCCCCCTCTACTGCCTTCAGGTAGTATCTCTTGTTTTGTTTCTAATCAAACTAATGAAGTATATGTGACTGAGGTGGAGCTCTCTCATTCTTCACAATATCTAGGAAGTTTTAAGTCCTGTCATATACAACATGAAGCTTTTGCCTATCAGCTCCTACTTTCACTGAACCAGCACACAGTCCTAGAGGAACTAAACACCAACCTTATTTTGAACCCTATTAACTCGCTTTGCCACTTCACTTACTGTGTATGCCCCAAAGCATTTGGCACTTACTACCACCGTATTGTAACTTCTATTTGTTAGCCATGCTATCAAAACCACATTAGCAAAATTGCTGGAAAACCCAAAGTTATTAAAACACCAAGTCTGTGAATATTTTATTTCTAGCAATCAAGTTAAAAAGTAACTTTGATTATCCAAGTGATTTTTAATGAAGAACTCAAAAACTTAACAAAAAATTAATATAATTAATCTTTTCTGATTTATTTTATTTTCCATACTTCAGATATGCAACATTGGTTGTATATATAAGTAAACATAACATACCAAAATCCACAAGCTTGACTCCTCCTTCAGTGGTCAGAAGGATATTATTTCCCTTAATATCACGGTGGATAGTTTTGTTTTCATGCAAATGCTGAAGTCCCTGGAAGGTGACATGTAAACATGAACTTTTTACTTACAGCTCTCTCCTTTGTATGACATTTGCAGAAACAAAAAGGTAGAAGAGTATGACAAAACTTAAAACAGTTTAAAACTC
The DNA here is from genome assembly GCF_947461875.1 of Haliaeetus albicilla. Lineage (NCBI taxonomy): Eukaryota > Metazoa > Chordata > Aves > Accipitriformes > Accipitridae > Haliaeetus > Haliaeetus albicilla. The sequence goes on along the minus strand of NC_091484.1, from coordinate 62,116,576 downwards.
AAAACCACAGAAGTGTCATTCTCACTGGAAAAACACTTGGCACACCATGAAGAATAGATATTTTTTAGTTGTCCCACTTCATGTCAAATAGAAATTTTCAGATACAAGCAGAAAAAAAAGCACTATAAGTCTAAATGATATACTATACCTTTAGAGTATAAACTCAAATAAAACTGCTAAGGCCTAAACTCCACTGCAGAAAATCAAATTCTGTTTCAAATAAAATGAAAAATAAAGACACGTGATCCTGATTAGCTGAAAAAAAAAAAAATTCTTGGAGCAGTGTTTGAAATCAATTTTAATTCTCTTAATAATGAAACAAACAGATGAATTTTTCTTTACCTTGCTTGTTCAAAAAGAAATGTCTGAATTACACATTACCTTGATTTCATTACACACTGCTATAATACAAGACAGTGAGCTGTGTTAGTGGGGACATGATCTTTATTCAAAGAAAAAAATATGAGGTGAATATTGACTGTCCTTTCACTGAGACCTTATCTTACCATCAGAGCTTCACGTAAAATGTAAGCAATTATAAGTTCATTCATCCTTTCGCCTCTCTTCAGAAATCCTTTCACAAGATCAGTCACAGATCCACCATTGCACAGCTGCAAAACATCAGGGGAATATAAAAAGGAATTAAGAAGTGTTGGAGTAGCCACCTGGTTTTAGTTTTCAGTAGTTTTCGTATTTGTAGCCAAATGAGCTCCTAAACTGGCAAACCACAAATTTGTCCTTATGTTTACCATTTATACAAACAACATACACAGCAACTTGTGCCAATTTTTTTCACTGCTTTCTGCATTTAATTCTTCTTGCCCCAACACAAGTACAGCAGTCTATCTCTGTTTTCCTATATACATGATTGCTTTTCATGGAACAGAAGCAGCTTATAGTGCAATAAATTTGCTGTGAAGGCATGTTCTGTGGGGCACGCTAATTGCTTCTTACATTTGTCATGTGCAACTCACCAGCAATGCAAATTATTACAGCACTAATTCTCAGGTACAAAAGCTACATACAACATAAAATGGGTTTAAGGCATCAGAAGACAGGTGGCAGAGAAATTCCCCCAAGAAGAAAATCTTCCAAGGGGAAAGCTGCCCTCTTTGCCAAGCAGCACTTAATTCCTAGTGTAGAAGGGTGTTAAACACAAGGGATGGGCATTATGGAAGATAATGAAACCACCACGGAAAGGTCTCATCTCCCACACAAACAAAGTGGGCCATGGGTGTAAGACTAATTATAGCCCTTGTAGCATCAACCCTATCAGCTTCTTGTTCCAGATGCAGAGCCACAATCTACTCTGGACAATCTTTTCTCCTGTCTAAGGAGTTAGACTCCTGCAAACCCCTGTCCTGTCCTGTATACATGGGAAGCAGAGGTTTGGCCTTGGTCTCTAAAAAGATTAGTGAGCACACTTTACCAGCAGATTAGTTTAGACCTGCAATATTTCATATGTTCATTTTTATCGCTTACAATTTTTCCGCAGGAAGAAGCAACAAGGTAACTTTAGTGACTAAGCCTGTAGCAGTTACACACCTGCAAAGATGAAATTGGTACTTAAGCCCTTAAACTATCCATAATCCACCTAACAATACTCATTGATTGAAGAGCCATTGGCTCTGTAAAGGAGCAGCTGCTTCCAATAACAAATGGTAAGTTTTATACTGTATCATCCAGTAGCTTTTTGTATGAAAATAAATACCCACATAAGACATTTTACCAATGTAGTGCAGAACAGTAAATTCCTTTTGACTACAGATTTTGAAATCTATTCAAATTGAGACCATAATTTATCAATAAAACCTTTCAATTGCAGAACTCCAGACATCAGATAGATACTTTTGTATATGATTTTTTAATCTATTCTTCTATACCTCTACATTTTTTCTGTGCTGCAATTACAAAAAGACTTGCACCTTACAGTATAAAACATTTTATAGCCCTTTGCACCCAAACACAACAATAGTTTTCTGATTACCACTGGAACCCCAGGGTTGCATTGAACTTGTACCACATGAATGCCTACACAAATACCATTCAATACATAAGTCTTGTTGCAAGATATGTCCCCCATCAGGTCAATGAAGGCTCCGGTCTCATAGATGCTGAGCTCTATGGCAACAATCTTGGAACTCACTTAACCTCACCCTTACTTCAGTGGGACAATATGCATGCTTAGAGAGGGAAGAACTCATATGCTTCAATGATGAGATTAAGCGCTTTGCTGGATCAGGGTCAGATTCCCAAGCAGGATTTCATTTACTGTCTTTAGCCATGCTGGTCTGCCTTCTCCACTGACTTTTTCTAGTTACTTTTTTTTTTTTTTTAAATTACATTATCTTTCCAGAGTCTCTATTGTTTTAACTTTGCCACATCACCAACATGTTTAATCAAAGCAAATGAATGATGACAATTCTGGTTAATTTAATGTACTTGCATTTCAGGGCACTGAAACCGTCTGACAAGTGACAAACCAATTGTGAAATAAATTACACATACAATATTCTTCAAACTCTTTTTCTTCATTATCTAGTATTAAAATTTTGCTTCTTATAGATGGATCTTCTTCTGTTTTCTTTACAGACCTGGATATCTGTCAGTCTTTCTGTTCAAGGTAAAGAAAATTAACCCAGAAGGGAATATATTCTTTTTGTAGGTGGGAGAAGGAAGAAACTATACCTCAGAAATCACCTTATTCCTTGTTTAGGCTATAAAGCCAAGACTGAGTTTATTTGCCTGGGTCAGCAATGCTAATTTTTACTTTCTTAAACATGTCACTTTATCTTATTTTTCTACCCCTCTCATAAGATATAAATCCCCATTACGAGATAAGTATCTCTATTATAAGATAAAACACCTAAAATATCAGGCAAAGTAAGATAAGAAAACTGTGATTATTTCAGACCAAACCAAAACTGAACCTGGGTATGTAAAAGGTCAGGTGAGCAAGTCTTGACGGAAGAAGCAGAAAGTCACCTGCACCACCATGGAAGAGTTCAGAGCTAGACAGAGTTCAGCTGAGGATGTCATAAACACAGGTTCTTTCATGCAAAGGGCAATTTTTCTTTTGCTGCTTCTGTCTCAAAGATTTGTACTTTTACTTACATTAGACAATTTGTATTTTTTTGAGACCACCACCGCAGGAGGAAGAGGGGAGAAAAGCCTACATATTAGAATGCAAGCAGCTATAAGGAGGAAAAGGGATTATTGGAATACAACTACAATTAGAAAAGGAGATTATGGCAGACACTGTATGTGTGCGCTCTGAGCTGTGTGGGGCAGGAGGGGGGAATGATGACGACAACAATGACACAGGTTAGTATTAACCTTGTTCTATTTTTCTACAGGATAAACAAGTCTTCATAGGTAAAACGTTGCATCTGGTCTCATTTCCTACTTCTACTGTCTTTTTTTTGCAGGCGAAGCTGCTGCATGTCCCTATAACCATGCACATAATTAAAGTTCAAACAGTGATTCTTTCTCCTGAGTCAGACTATTAAATTGCACATGTGTTCAATGCAAGCTTATCATAAACACCTCAAAAAGTCCCTCTCATAATGAGTTATGCTCTTCTCTTCCCTCTCAAAAGAATAAGTTACAGAAAACTACGATAGTCGTACCCGATGCAGTGCTGGACCATGCTTGCTTGGGAATCGGAGTAGACAGGAGATAAATTATCCTTGGGGATGTTGACCAGGATCTAGTTCATGACATAAAAACTTAAAGGGGAAAACACCCCTAAACCATAAAAAAAAAAAAAAAAATTAAAAAATCACATTTCCTTAATTCATACAGTCCTTCAATGAGAGATTATGGGATAAACATTATTTAGCAGTACTGCTGGACTGGAAGTTTCCTGGGGCATTGTTAAATATTGCAGCTTATAATTATGATCTCTGCTGCTTCTTCATAGCATGCTGTCCACAGCAAAAAAACCTGTGTAGCCTCTTACCAAAGTTTCTATGTTTGAGTTAAGCTAACTGTAATGCTTGGATGACAAGAAATCATGAAGGCAACAGTGATAATTTTTTAAAAAGATCTTTCTAGTTTCCAGTGAAGCATCTATAGGAGAGAGATGCTAGTAGCTATTATTTCGTTTCAAGCATTGTGAACTCACATGGCCAAATAGCTAATCAGTCTGTGTCATTACTCCACATCATTTGACAAAATCTCCTCAGAATACCTTGATGAAGGGCACTATAAGCAGAAAACAAGAAACGCGTGGAGAACTCTGGACACAGACATCAGTAGAAGCTATGTGTCTATCTGAGCTGTGCCACAGGGCTGCTTCCTACCCTAAAGGTCAAAGTAACTCACCAAACGTAAATGTCCTTCAACCTGTCATGAGATATGGGCTCTTCTGGGAGGAGAGAGTAGTAATTCTATTGCTCTCTCCCACACTCCAAAAAACACACACGCACACATTCTCTCTTCCATGCACAGATGCATTTCTTGTTGTTTGTATCAGCTTTACAACACCTGTTTTAAACAACTAGTAATCCCAGGACAAAAATTTGGTATGGGAGAAGTGGTGGTGGCATCTGTTAGCTCAGGTTTGGCAGCTCAAGTAGTAGAAGATGTAAACTGAACGGACTTTCTCAGTTTGGTTCTCAGATACCACATGCTCTTCTATGTGAAACACATGCAAAACCAAAGCCTTTCAGTCTGAACTGTTTTTAGGAAGTCTCCAAAGGCTGCATTTTCCCAACAAAGGATAGAAATCTTCTTTTAAGCTTTGAATAAACGAGACTCTTATAAATGTCCAGCCTATGAGACATGGTAAGGGAAGATATTAGTGATCCTCCCACCAGGATGTTATTTACAAATGTCATCCTGATAACTTTGTACCTGAGCAATTTTCATCAGTTTAATGTTAGTCACTTCCTCTATTGTTCCCTTGTGATTTACAGGTATTTTCTTTACCAGCAGTATTTTCAGTGCCTGCACTGATAGAACGCAAATACTACCTCAAATACAAGCAACTAAAAGGGGGTAAACTGAACCCTTTGGGCTACCTAAAAGGGGGTGGAGAAGTCAGACAGATGCTTCCCAGAGGCACACAACAAACGATGAAAGGCAACAATCCCCAACTGCAAGATAGTAGATTCCTACTGGACATAAAGGAACAATTTTCCCACTGACAGCAGTTAAGCACTGGAACAGATTACCCAGCAAGTCTGTGTTATCTCCATCCCTGGAGATATTAAAAAATTGAATGGAAAAGACCCTGTGCAAACCTGTAACATTGAAGTTAACCACCTTTGAGCAGGGGCCTAGACCAAATAACTTCCAAAGGTCCCTTCCAAGCTATAATTTTCTATGATTCATAACATTTGGATTTAAAAATATTCAGT